>NW_010225534.1:0-40590 GCF_000690775.1 Eurypyga helias | reverse complement strand
CAGGGTGCAGCCCCAGAACATCTGCGATACATTGATGGACATTAACTACTCAACTAACCCTTGTTCTGAGTTCTGTTGTAAGAATCACTCTGGCAGAGATAATCTGAACCTGCAGAGGTCCAGCCTTGCCAGAAGCACAGCAGTGACCTGGCCTGAGCTGGCTTTGGTGCCCAACAATCCCACATGACACTCCACCTTTCCTGTCCTGAGTGACCCCCACACCTGATGGAACCTGAAGTCATGGGCTAATGGACATTTTGCCAATATGGTCCACAGACTAAGGGAATGATATCTGTGTTGGGTGAGATGGAAAAGGGGGAGTTGATTAATGAGAATTTATGGAATAGTATGGGACTTGAGCATGATGTAAATGGTGTGAAATAAGGCGTGGAGAATGTGCTGGTTTTAGTTAGGAAAGAGTTAACTTCCTTTACAGTGGCTGGTATCAAGCTAGGTTTTTGAATTTACACTGAGAAAAGTACTGATAAGGTGTCCCTTTTGTTGGTGAGAATTGATGATTTTCAGTGAACTTCTCTAACTGAGCTCTGGCACCACAAATTGCCGCCTCTTTCTTGAGATCAGCATTCACCCAGTGCATGGATGCTATGTATATTCTAGCTCTTTTGAAATGTTAATCCAACCTAATTTGGGACTATTACAAAATTAATTGCAATAGAAGCAGAGGGTGGCAGTGAGTTTTGAATACATTGGGTTTTGATGATGGGGTTGAGCTGAAAGATCTTTTTACACTGAAAAATCTTCTTCAGGTGTTAATGTTACAAGATTTTAATTTTGTAATAATTTATTTCTGCTCACGTACCTAGCATGATTTAATTAAGTCTAGTTAGTGATCCATTTAGAGTTTCCCTCCTTAGCTGTTTCATTTTTCTGTCCCTTTCCCTAGCTTGGTGTTGTAATCCATAGGTATACAACATTGCAAGGGAAATGTTTCAACTTATAACCCGCCCTGTTGTCTGAAATGTAAGAAATAAAGTACTGAACATAATTATTTGCAGTAGACTATATAAAATACACCTATCACACAATTACCAAGTTGCAGAGGGACGTGGGCTTAGGGCTCTGAAAGATCTGAAGCTCAAAAGTGCCCATTTTCACTTGAAAGCTTAAGCCAAGATCTTCAAATGAACTTCTAGTTCAACATTTAAAAAGAAGAACTCAGCAATGCAAGGAAATGAAACAATAAGGCCAAAGTAATATTAATCCTGTGATCTTCGCTAAGCTGTTCCGTTGCCCTTTCTTAAAGTAAAATGTAAACTGAACAGGTGTTTGTCTTGAGAAATTTGTTCATCGTGCCAGCAGAAGTCAAAAGAAGAGAAAGGCTTCTAAACACAATAAAATCGCTGGATGCTCTGAAGTGCCCAGCAAATCCCTCAGCAATCTTCTGAACGTTTGGAAACAAGATCAAAATAATTTTTGTTTACATTTTAGCTCTCAGTTTGGATTTAGTCAAAGCTAAGCTTTTCAAGTCAATATATGTGGTCCTTCTTCATAAACATTTTTACATCGTTATGAGCTCAGAAGTCCTGCTTTGCAGTCTTACACTCCGGATATAAAGAAAAACTTCTCTCACTGAAAAAGTTCTACTCCAGTAGTACTCAGCATAAGAAACTGTCCCTTTGTTCACACTGAACTATGAGAATTCAGGCTGATGGACAAAAGCGTAACAATTTCTGATGCTATTGTTTTAATAGGATTAATTTGTATTTTATTTTGAACATAAATGCCTAACATGACATTTGGTTAAATCTAAGCAAGCCTGAGGCAATGGTAAAACTACTACAACGGTGGCTCCATGCTTTCTTAATTTACAAACTGTGACAAAAATATATGGACAGAACTCTGATTCCTTCTCTAACTGAACAAGAGCTACATCTTCAAAAAAACCCCAAACCCTCAAACCCTAAACTGCTGGATGTTGTTAGGAGCATCTAGGTGAGTCTAAGGGTTCCAAGTTGTGCTTTTATGAGTGAGGAAAGCCTTTAAATGAAGTCTTGTTGGCAGCACAGGCTTTGGCACAAGAAAGCAAAGACGGAAAGAGGAAAGGATGCACAAATGCTGAAAGGTTTGTTCCTTGTGCCCAAACACACCCAGCCTTGTCTGCTGACTTAGGTCACAAACCGAGCTGGGACTGTGAGCTCGTTCTGGTCCTTGGGAAACAGGTGGCTACAGTGGGCGTGATGTGGTATGCTTGGGATCTGGAGCCAGGAGAGACGGCACCGGGACAGTCCAGCTATGGGCAGGGCAGGGCGTAGCTGAGGGTTGTTTGTCAACCTGTAATTAAAGTGGCTGCTTGCAGCATGCTAGGGTGGTGCTTACAGCTTTTGTGAGCATGGAATCTGTGGGATAGGATTAATAGTGTGAAAGTAACTTGTGAGGGAAGGGTATGCTCTAACTGCTGCTGTCTTCAGGATTGGAAACTAAAGAGCAGTCCTTTCCAATTCCAGTTAAACAGAATTCTGAGCTATAAAATCCTTATCTACTAAAACCTACTTGCTTATGTGTTACTTGAAGATGAAAGTCCCTTAGAATTGTGAACTTTCTCCTCACCTGCTCAAAACCTGTCACTTAATGATGTGATTTCATTAACAATAGCTGATGTTTTTTGTGGTGGTCTTCTAGAAGGTTTTTACTATTATCTTAACATAAAACATTTATTTGAAATAGATGATCAACAAGCTGAGATTATAGAATCATAGAATTATGATTATGGAGTATAACCTGTGAGAATCATTAAAACAGGACACAGGGATTGCTGTTAATGTACTTACCTTCTTCCTGTTGACCAAGGAAGAACTGTCTGGTGTTCTTTGTATGGGTTTGACCCAGACAGCTCCTAGATCAGTTGCAGGCCTGAGCACTTGTCTGTCTTGTTCTGGTTAATTATTACACCCAAACCATTTCTTCCATAAAAATTGTTTGATGCTCACCAGCCTACTTAACCTGCTTCATGTCTGAACTGAGTGAAATACCAGCTTCTGGAGTATGCTGCAAGGTTTTGTGCAATCGTTTTCTGTAAAGTTTTTTCAGGCTGTAGAGTGATAGGGTAATAGAAGGCACAGCATAGTCTTAATCATCTGTGTCAGTGTACAGGCTGGAGAGGTGGGACCATGCCAACCTCATGGAGTTCAACAAGGCCAAGTGCAAGGTCCTGCACCTGGGTCAGGGCAATCCCAGCACAAGGACAGGCTGGGTGGAGAATGGATGGAGAGCAGCCCTGAGGAGAAGGACTTGGGGTACTGGGGGATGAAAAGCTGGACATGAGCCGGCCGTGTGCGCTGGCAGCCCCGAAAGCCAACCGTATCCTGGGCTGGATCAGGAGAAGTGTGGCCAGCCGGGCGAGGGAGGGGATTCTGCCCCTGTCCTCTGCTCTGGTGAGACCCCACCTGGAGTGCTGCGTCCAGCTGTGGAGCCCTCAACATCAGAAGGATATAGACCGGTTGGAGCGAGTCCAGAGGAGGCCACGAAGATGCTCCGAGGGCTGGAGCCCCTCTGCTCTGGGGACAGGCTGAGAGAGTTGGGCTTGTTCAGCCTGGAGAAGAGGAGGCTCCGGGGAGACCTTATAGCACCTTCCAGTGCCTGAAGGGGCTACAAGGAAGCTGGGGGGGACTTTTTACAAGGGCCTGTAGTGACAGGACAAGGGGGAACGGGTTTAAATTGAAAGTGGGGAGATTTAGATGAGACATCAGGAAGAAATTCCTTTGGTGAGGGTGATGAGGCCCTGGGACAGGTTGCCCAGAGAAGCTGTGGATGCCCCATCCCTGGAAGTGTCCAAGGCCAGGCTGGATGAAGCTTGGAGCAACCTGGTCTAGTGGAAGGTGTCCCTGCCCATGGCAGGGGGGGTGGAACTGGATGATCTTTAATGTCCCTTCCCACCCAAACCCTTCTGTGATTCTGTGGTACATCATTACTGTATTTTGTGTGACGCTTTCCCTCTACACCAATATGTTGCCTTATATGGAAAATATGCATCACCATTTGTTTCTTGTGCCCTTCGTTCACTTGTGCATCCTGTGCACAACTAGCAAGCGCTATTTGACAGGCTTTCCACTAGGTTTGTGAAAGTGAACTTAAAGCCCTGATTATTTTTCTGTTTAGTGCTTTATTAAAAAAAAAAAAAAAAGGAAAGCTAGAGAAGTTTCTAAGTGACCAAAGGGACACTTTTTTGGTGGTGTTGCAGTGCCACAGAAGTGTGTCAGGAAGACTGCATTTAGCTCTCCCTTTCCAAAAAATGAAAAAAATTGACATAAGAAAAAAGAGGAAAACTGTGGAAAATGGGCTTGAGTAATTGCGGTAGTTTTCATGTAGTGACACCAAAATGCTTGAGATGATTTAGGGTATTTGTGCTATAACTGTGGGCTGTAGACTAAGAACTGCAGCCAAGTAAACACTTCTTACCAGCTTTTCAGCTCATGCATTTAGATTTAGAACAACTGATAAATTTGCTATGGGTCTGTGCAAGATCAAAGTTATGTCTGGATACTTATGTTGCTTTCATTTTTGGCCCAGTCTGCAGTCTTCAGGCCTGGGGCCTGAAGAATAAAGAAGAAAACATGACTGTGTGTTTATGCTGGGACTTAAACATTAAAAAGATAAACATGCAGAGGCATAATTATCTATTATTTTCTTTATCCTCTATAGCTCTCTTTTTTTCTTCTTCCTGATTGATTCTAAGATGACAGTTACTAGAGTTTCTTCTAATACAAATATTTTATTGCTTGTGAATACACTTTCAGCTGAAGGGCAAGAGTTGAATATTGGCAAACAGATGAAGTAGGGAATTAGGCCAGTTTTGCCTCATATTCTTTCTTCAAACTGTTTTGGATGGTTTTGATATTTTAATAGAATTTAGTAGAAATAACTTCCTTGATTGCTTGTTTTACTTAAATAACTACCTGATACTCCAGGCAGCATAGACACACGTCAAACCTAGTAGATAAAAGCAAACCCCCAGTTTTCTAGTTGCTTTTAGACAGTTCACTCATCTTTAGCTTTGATTCCACTTGGATGATCTGCTGATGATCCTGCAACCCCTTTTAATCTGAAATAGTGTCTCAGCCTTCCCTGAGGGGTGAGGAAGTGGTGTGAGGATGCTGCTGTGGCTTATGAGGAACAGGGGCCTGAGTAGGTATGGTGTTTCTATGGGAGGTATGAGCACCCCTCTGTACCCTTACGCTGGGGTATTGTCTCCAGAGGTGTCTTTCTTTTGGACTGTTTTATTGTGTGCTGAGTTTGGGAAGAACCAGTCATGCAAGCCATGAGAAACATTAGTGGACACTAAATTTGTCCTCTGAAGTGCTCATCTGTTTCTGCATGAGTAGTTTGGAGCATTCAGTTTTATTTCTTTTTCAGTGTTTATGCAATTTCATGATATAATACCCCAGGTCTAACCAAAACAGAAGGGATGTATGTATGCTGTAATAATATAAGAGGTAATATATAATGAAATCTATTTCCTCTGGGGAGGTGGGTATAATTTCTGGTTAATGGCACATTGAATTTCTGCTCTTTGGTTTGAATCTTATCTTCTCTCTGCCCCCCCACCCCGTTTTGTGCTCAACTTGCACTGGAAGTTTTGTATAGTCTAGAGATCATATAAATTGCTCCAGAGTTGAACTGATACAGTTTTATTATGGTCTTACTCTGGTTGCTGGTACTTTTAAGTTATTATATCAAATTTATAAGGTGTCTTTTGATATTTTTCACTGAAGTGATAGTCTAATGGAAAACTGTAATAGTAGCAACCAAGACATTATCGTCTTTATTAGTTGTTTTTAATAACCCTTAATAAGCTCTTCCCTGTCCCACCCCTCCCAGAAGTGTTTTGAAAAGTTCTCTTATGCTTTGGCAGTATATGTGGAAATATCAGTGTATCCCTTTTGTTTGAACTTAAAAGGTAGTTGTGGGTGATGACAGTAAAATCATCAAGTAGGAAATTTCTCCGAGTTCTTGGCAATGTACTGCCACTGAAGGCAAGCTCAGAATCCACGTGACAAGTGCTGCTTATGTTAAATTTTAATTTTAGTAGAGCCAAAAGAATAATTTCCATTAGATTTCATAGGGTTATGATCAGTATCCACAATAGGTTCGTGAAGCTCTTAGTTCTGAATACTGCTTCTACCTGGTGTGGTGTAGGTAGAAAAAGAGAAAGCCAGAAAGAGAAGAAAATTAATCAGGATTGTGAAATTTTTTTTGGGGGGGGGGAAGGACACACGACATACAGTGTGTTTATTTACCACTGCTGAGAGACGAGAGAGTTTCATTGTGTAGTAAAGCAGTGGCCTATGGATTTTAGTCTGTGATTCCTTACAATAGCAAAGGCATGATTTTGTTTATCAGAAAGGACTGGATTCTTTCTGAAGTAGTTGCTTAGGCAGTTCTACCACTGAAATCACTTGGATTGAGGCCACATGTTTATTTGAAGTAGTTTTGGTTTAGTACTTTGTAATGAACTGCAGGGCTTTACACCTCGAGGTGGGAGAAGTTTCGATGGTGACCATTCATTCCACGGAAAACCTGGGTGTCCTGTTTTGTGTGCTGGGGGCAGGGGGAGTTTAAAGCATCTGTACTCTGAGGCAGTTTTGTAGCTGCGCCGGTGAGTGCCATGTGGGTGACTGGTGTGGTCTTGTTAATATTATTCCTGAAAAAAGGGTGTCCTTCCCCGCAATCACTACCCCTCACCCTATAATCTCAGGGCAATGCCAGATGCAGAGTCTTTTATTAAAGCCACTCAAGGAAGATTCACGTTTAACACTACATTTCCCAACAGGAAGCAACCTGGAATTGTTTCTGGCACCTTTTCTCTGTGTATATAATGTTGGATCTTGTATTTTTGTTGCAGACATGTGGAAGTGCAGCTTTCACCATAGGTTATTTTGTGGGATGACGTATGTGCTGCACATCAACAGATTTGGGGACGGGACTGTTTTGTTGTGTTTTTAAACAGTGCAGTGACCTGTCTGTCACCTGCCGGAATGGAGTGATAAAACTATGTGAGTTTTCTTCTTCCTCGACAGCAATTCCAAATACCACTTTCCTTTGATAGTATGATGATATATGTGTAAGGTGGTATGATTGTGGGGTTTTTATGTTCATTGTGGAAGGCCAGAGCTTCCCTAAGGCAAACACGATTTATAAATTAAAGTTAATATCATTTATTAGCACGAAGGTAAGTCATGCCATATAGCCAACACTCAGACAATGTATATGTTATGGAAGAAGATAGTAAATTGGCACAGGACATTTGGCCTACCGCTATCTCCAAAGCCTGCACTCCAATTTTCTGCTGTTGCCATGGGCTGCAGACTCAGACAGGAAATCATGGTAGGATGGGAAAAGGTCCAAAATATACACAGCTAGTATAAGGTTTGCAGTTAAGAGAGTCGGAGAACAGGCTATCTGTTCTACTCAACAGCCAGTGCAAAGTAAAACCGGTGTGTGTGTGCGCGTGCGCACTTTAAATGTCTTTTTATATTTTATATGCTCATTTTTTAAAAGCTTGAATTTTTTCCATGTAAAGTAACGTGTGTAACTTCCAATGATCCATTTATATATGAGGGGCCTGATTCAACCTTCGCTTAATTTGGCCTGCTAGTCTGAAAGAAGAGTAAAGCAGTGGAGGATCAGGCTCCTGGCACAGATGAAGTAACCTCACAGATTTTTGTCTCAGCGTGTCAAACAAAAGAGCAGCCCCCTGCCTCCATTTCCTACCCTGGACTTGCCACCGCTTTGGGATTTGGTGTTCTCTTCAGGGAACAAGGCAGGCATTCTGTGTGCTGATCAAACATTCCGTTCAGGGTACAGCCAGAGGAGGCTCAGTGTGTGCTCTGTCAAGAGAGAGGGGCACAGAAGGTGTTTAGTTCGCAGATCACTTCCGAGCGCGGGTCAGAGTTAGCAGTGAACTAGATCACTTTGAATTACAGGTTGAAACAGGGAATAGTGGGGTGACTTGCTGTGGAGAGCAAAGAGTTTTCTTATCTGTCAATGAGAGAGTAAACGTAATAATCTTTGATCTGAACTCTTTGTAAAGCTTCCAGTGTGTCTATAAAGTAGTGTGCAACTGGTCAGCTTATGGGAAAGAATAATTCCTCCATCAGTTTCTAATTTAGTCTTTGTATAGAAGATGCTCTTTAACTAAAAAATAACAATGAAACAGCACTGAGTATCATGCTAGTGACCCGTTCTGGACTGAGAGAATAGGAGCTCAACAAACTGCTTGTGTGGCAAAAACTTTAACAAACACTTTTTCTCATGGGCCCATCCATGGTTTTTAATTCTGATTGAAGGGAATCATACAAGAGGGCGGTTTGTTCTCCGGTCATTTTCCAAAAATAGCTTTTATTTGGCCGTAGGAACGGCTTCCTGCTTGCCTTAGTTGTGTATGTAGTCCCCTTTCAGCTGCATGGAAGAGTGGAACTGTGAACAGGAGTAAGGTGAGGTGTGCGTGTTACGGTGCCAAATAGTGCTGGTTGCAGTGGTGACATACCTGCCAAGAATGGGACTGAAGCTACCAAGTAATCCCATTTAGAAATCAAATAAGTATTTAACCCTGGGGTGGGGATCAGCAGATGAGGCAGTCCATTTCATGACGTTGTATCTTCCAGTAGCTGCTGCTTTTTTTGTGTGTAATGTAATCTCAAAAAAGATTTGCTGATTTTTATTTTATATTTTAAATAAAATCTGGCTGGTGACAGTTTTACAAATGTGAACTGTCTCAGCCAAGCCTTCTGCCTGACTCTTCAGCAATGCATTGTATTTCTGAAAAGCGTTCTTGCGTAACATTTTATTTCTGCAAAGTTTGAGCTGATTCTACATTAAAAGAGGTGATCCAAAAAGCTGCTGCTGATTTACATGTGAACACTGCCAAGTATTTCTCTGATGAGAGTACATAACAAAGCAGTGCTCCAATGATTGAGTAAGGCTGATTTGAACAATCTGTTGTGGATTATAGCTCCTTCTGATATTCCACAATTGTGAGAAGCTACTGTTACTTGTATTTTCAATCTGTGTTTAGCTTAGAGGTACAAGATCTTTTAAGTCCCTGGAGCCAGTTGTTGGGGGATATACAATATTTCTGGCTTAAAAATATTCATGAAGCTCAAAAACATTAATGGGCTAGCTTTATCTGACTTTGTTCCCCATAGTGATTTCTAGATTACAGAAAAGTTGTATTTATTTGTGTTAATTAGGGATTGCCAGACAAATTCTAATATGACTTTGGGGTCTGAATATGGATATGAATTAAGAATCAGTTGCACTCCCAACCTTGCTATTTTCTTACTGTTACTAAGCAATTTGCTCAGTGTATAACTGTAAAAATGTGTAGTATTCCTTATATAGGACTGGTTCATCTGAGGACGTTTTTCTGTTGTTCAGGGACAACAGGGTACTTTCTGTGATTGTTATGTAATGATCAACATAAGCTTTAAAAGACTCATGTGGGAGTGATTTCTTCTACTTTTTGTGATTTGCTGTTGAAGAGAAATGTAACAGTTTACATAAAGCAGATGCTTATTTTGGAACAAAATCAGTATAACGTATTAAAGAACCCATTAATCACTTTGCTTGACCTTCTTTTATTATTTAAAAAGCATTCTTGCAACTGTTGCTCCTTTCAGAATGCCAGGGATGCTAAAAAATATGTTATGTATTCAGATCTACAGGTTTAGGGCATCAAATTAAGTTTTAATAGGGAGCAAAACCAAAGCAGACTCCTGTTCAAGTATTGGCTCTACTTTTACTCATTTTTAGGAGAAGGTGGCTGTGTAAATACCTGCACAAATGAAGAACTGCTGTGAACTCTCATCTTGTTCCATAGTTGTCATGTGTAACATCGTTGATAGAGGCTTCTTGGGACGGGGAAGAGGAATAAACCAACTGCTCCATCTCCCCTCTCCTCAAAAATCCTAACTCTCATTTTACGAGAGAACCAATTCTGTATTTAGACTCTGATGCAGTGTGTGTCTTACATATCCTCTGTCGGAAGAGCTTATTACGTTATAATCATGTTAACTTGTTGCAGAGATTTTTGAGTATTGTGGATAAATGGATCAGCCATTAAAACCTTGATTAGTTTTGAGATGAAGGAAGGGGTAGTAGATGACTTCAAAATGATTGATTTGGTCAGAAACCTACTCTATGATTGCATAGGAGCATAATGCAATTCCTGCACACCAAAATGTAATCCTAACAATAGGAGCAAGCTTTTGCCCAGCTTATAAGGAAGGTACTCAAACAGCATTTTCATTTTATTGGGAGGGTACAGGCCGGTTTGTGGTGTTCTTCAATATGTATAGTAGTTCATAAAACCAGCAGCCTTAATTGGATGTAACAGTAAGTAGTGGCATATGAGGTGAACCAGAATGAGATCTCCTGGGGTCTGCATTGCCTCTTCTCTTAACGTACGCATGGCTGCTTATAAGGAAGGTACTCAAACAGCATTTTCATTTTATTGGGAGGGTACAGGCCGGTTTGTGGTGTTCTTCAATATGTATAGTAGTTCATAAAACCAGCAGCCTTAATTGGATGTAACAGTAAGTAGTGGCATATGAGGTGAACCAGAATGAGATCTCCTGGGGTCTGCATTGCCTCTTCTCTTAACGTACGCATGGCTTGTCACAGTGAGTGGCTGGGGTCAAGAAAAACATAGTAATAATTTTATTGTAGCTATGCTAATGAGCTGTATTCTGCTGTCTAGCCTACAGACTGTGGGCTGGACTCAGCTTATTTTACATCTATAACTGCTTCTGTCTGCAGTAGAGCTTGTCTCAAGGCAGGTGATGTGGTGGATCAAAATTTGACCATGTTGCACTGCTTTTCCACAACTGTTGAGCCACAATCACACAGCTGTTCACAGATTTTTTAATTTTAGTTTTTCCAATTGGCTGCTTTGGGAGACGCTACTTGGATTAGGAAGCTAAAGCCAAAGAATAATCAGCCACTCTTTGGTAACAACATTCAGACAGAGCAGGCACTGGTGTTGAAGGCATTAAGCATGGCTTAAGTATTTGGTTCTGCTCCAAATGTTCAGGCCTTTAATCAATATTAAGTTTATTTTTATGGGCAGTAAATTATGTGCTTCCTGCCTTTGCCCCTATCATTTCCTCAGCTTATGACAAGCTAAGACAAAAGCAGCACGTAAGAAAGGAATGAGGTGTTTGGCATAGATCTATCTTGTAGGCTTCTTTTCATTAACGCCATGGCTACATGCCCTGTTACATTTAGCACCCCCACTGACATCAGGGAAGTTGCATGGGCTAGCAGTTCACTGCTTACTGGTGGTGGTGTTTTTTTAAGTTTTTTTTTTTATTATTATTTGGGTTGGTTTATGTGGGTTTTTTTAGTATCTTTGATTCATTCATTGTGAGAGTACTGTGAGCTTATGGCTTAGACCCAAGAAAGAGTGGGAGGAGGAATATAAATGAACACTTTGAGAGCTGGAAATCTTGGCTGCACTGCATAACTACTTGGTCACATTAGAATGATGGAAACGTTGGTTAGGAGAAGTTCCTGGAGGTCATCTAGTCCAATCTCCAACCTGCAGTTAGACTCCTGCCAGAACTAGGTCAGATAAGCAATGACTTTGTCTTTCTAAATCTTGAAAATGTCCAAGTTACAGATTACAAGCCTCTCGGAGCAACCTGCTTGCCTTCTAGTGAAGAAGTTTCTCCTAATGTCCAGCATGAGCCCCCTAAGCCGCAATTTGTGGCCAGTGCCCTTTGTGCACCATCAGGTGGCTCCTGAGAAGAATCTGACTCCATAGTTTTTGTAGCCATCCTTCCAATAGTTGTAGGCTCCTTTTAATTTTGCCCTTAGGGTCCTCGTATGCCTATGCTAGCCCAGCTCCCTCACCCTCTCCTTGAAGACTGTGCTCTCGATGTTCCTGACCATTTTCAGGCAGAGACCTGCTGCTAGTCTCCCTGCAGTTTATCTGCCTCCCTCTTGAAGTGAGGAGCCTAAAACAGTGTTACCCACAAACTTGTTGAGGGATGAAGATATTGGACAATATGGACCCCAGTATTCGCTCCTGTGTTCTCTGCTCGTTACCATTCTGCCAAATTAACACTGTATACATAACATACTGTACTGTTATGTGGTCTACCATCATCTCTGCCTCACACTGAGTGTGGAAAGGCCTTTCTGCTTGGAAACTGCTGTTGAATTCTGCCCAGACAGAGTGCAGGGAAGCCGTGGCAGAGCTCCAGAGATGAAAAGGCAGAAGTGTGGCAACAAGGAGGCAGCAATCAGGAGGCTTGCTCCAAAGTGGATGGCAATCCAAGGTCTTTAAACTCCTGTCTGTTTTTTCTGAACACTTGGCTTCTCTATGATACTCAGATGTTGTATAACTTTTGGCCATGTGATTTCTCTCTCTCTCTGTTTTTAATTCATGTATTAAATGAAGCTAATTATGCCTCTAAGCTTTTTTAGAGTATCTAAAGTTCAGTGAATGAAAGAACTTTAAACACGAGTGTGTTATGTCGCCTTGTGACCATGCGCGACCATACTTAGCTGTCAGTGGGCTGTCATGTCCACTGTCACTTACAGAATGCCTCACATTCTATGTTAGTGTTACCTGGTCTTTGATTTGGCATACTGTTGCTTGTACTGGAGAAACACCCAGAAACCCAGTCTTTGGAGCACGCTTGCCTTCTTTTGGATGCCAACACTTTATTAAGCATCATATTGGGCCAGAGGACTTGCAATCAGACAGAAACAAGAATGGAAGGGTGACAGCCCTGTGGCAGAAAAATGCAAGAATCATAGAATGGCTTGGGTTGGAAGGAACCTTAAAGATCAGTTCCAACCCCCCTGCTGTGGGCAGGGACACCTTCCACTAGACCAGGTTGCTCCAAGCCTCATCCAGCCTGGCCTTGGACACTTCCAGGGATGGGGCATCCACAGCTTCTCTGGGCAACCTGTCCCACTGCCTCCCCACCCTCTCCAGGAAGAACTGCTTCCTGATATCCAATCTAAACCTCCCCACTTTCAATTTAAACCCGTTACCCCTTGTCCTGTCACTACAGGCCCTTGTAAAAAGCCCCCCCCAGCTTCCTTGTAGCCCCTTCAGGCACTGGAAGGGGCTATAAGGGCTCCCCGGAGCCTTCTCTTCTCCAGGCTGAGCCCATACTCTCTCAGCCTGTCCCCATAGCAGAGGGGCTTCCAGCCCTCTGATCACCATCTGGGCTCTGAATGAGCCCAGACTGATTGGTCCAGGCTTACCACTTCCAACTGCTGCTGCACTCTCTGCTGGAGAGGGACATCTCCGCGTCTTGCTCAAGTCCTAGACATGACACGCTGTTTTGAGCCAGATTGCAGCTTTATGTGCAGTGATGAAGTATGGCAAAAGAGAGGTTTCAAATGCAGGATTTTCTTTCTGCCAGACCACAAAACCCAGACATCACTTGCTCTAGGGAGTCTCCAAAGAGAAATGACTTCATCGCTAGAGAGTGAGCTTCTTGCAAGTACAAACAATGATTCTTGAGTTCCCTTGTTCCCTTTTAGCCCCTTGTCAAGTCAAAACTATTTCTGAGGTTTGAAAAGAAAATAATAAATAAATAAATAAAAAAGAAACCAAACCCAAACCAACAACAAAAAAAAAATCCCCAGAGTCTTCTGTGTGGCAGTGGAGTACTACAACACGCTTCTTGCAGACTCCTTTAGCTCTCTCAGCAGTGTGAAAACTATAGTGTCAGTGTTGTTACAGTGTAGGAGGGTATCTGTATTTTCACTGTCCAGCTACAACTTCAAAATGAAGAGTTTGCAGTCTGGCCATGACGTTTGCTTCTGCCTGAGATGTAGCCTTGGGTTTTAGTGTGGTTTCTTTTTCCCTTGTCCCCCGCCTCTGCCATTCCACAGCCAGTGTTGAAGGCACAACCTCCCTGCTCATCTGCTACTTTTAAACTTAGGAGATGGGGAAAGTGTGATCTGTTGGTTATAGCAGACTGTAGACTTTGATTTCTTGTCATTCTTTATCACTGACTGCCTTTGTTAAAGTTGACATCGCTTACATGAATGCTGCCTGTACGTACTTTGAGAATTGAGTCACTGCTCTATGCAAGTGGAGAGCTGAGAAACAAATATTTTAGTTTCTCTACCCTCTCATTATGATGTGGAGCATTCATGAACCAAAGACTCATTCAATATTTGTTTGGAAAATGTGGCTTTGAGTGTTAGCTGCCCCTTCTTTCTCACACCAGCTGCCCAGGAGAACAGGTACTGGATTATGTCTTAGCCTTACATAACCCTGAAAAACAGAACGTCACCTACAGAAATTAACGGACTAATAATATACCGCTAAGCATTTGAAGAGAATATGATACCAATTAGAATGACAGTGCTGGTGACAGGACAAGTTTCAGTATACCCACACCACTTTTCTTCCTTTTTCTTTCATCTTTCATTTATTCAGCTTCTAGGTTATAAACATTTGAAGAGAGTGTTGCGGAGATCAGGACACGAAAAGTTATTCTGTATTAATGTTGTACAGCTTTTGGACAAAGCTCTTCACAAAACTTGAGCCCTTAAAGTGATTAGTAAAAATAACTGATCACACCACTTTCTCTTCCATGAAAATGTTGAGATTATGCTGAAAAGATCCTCAAAGAGGCTGGATCCCATTAGCCAGCCGTATCAGTTCTGGCTGTAGGATCCCCTCTGAGGCTGGCACTACTGGTGGAAAAAGAGTAGAGAGATGTCTTTTTGACATACTTACAAACCCTGGAAATGTCAGCAGAGAAAATCGTGACAAATATATTTTATTTACCAATGAGGTATAGACTGCAAATATTGGTATATCCCAGAAAATGGTGTTCTTCTCTCTTGAGCAGTGTAACTAAATTAAGTTTGCTAGTAGCAAGAGGAAATTTGCTCCCTACATACAAAATCATGTCTGTCATTCTCTAATTGAAGTAAACCCTCTGTGAAATTGCTGCCCAGAAATGACCTCATAAGGTTGTTTGCTCCAGCTCTTGGCAAATCAGTTTTGAACACTCAATGCAGTAGCCAGAAAGCAGCAAAAAAACCCTATAAGGTAGAGAACAAATGAGGTGGTGTTGTCCATTATACCAAAATGCTCTCTAGCGCTTCTCTGCTTTTAGTTCAAAATATTATTTGAATGGTATTTTAATGTGGCATTTATTAGTTACACTCTGCCATTTGAAATCCAAAGAAATGGCTCTGTATAGAATGCTAAAATGCCAGAGGTTAACTGTACTTCAGTATTTCATATTAACCCAAGTAACCATAGTGAGCTCCTTAAATATAAGCATTAAGGGGGAAAAAAAATCCTGCCTCGAGTCTGTTGCCAGTGAGTCTTTAAAGGTAACTTCATGCATGCGGAGGTTGACTTTATTTTTCCTTCATCAGCTAAAATAACAATGAAGCTGAACTTGGTGTATTTATTTAATGAAACACAGGATCCCTGCCCTGATGGTTTCAATCAGTACCCTCGCTATGTGGTAATTAAGGGTTCTCTCCCATGGTTCTGTTTTTACTTAACTTTCAGAATGTGTAGCCAGTTTAAGTTTCCAGAGATACTTGCAACTAATGTTGCCTCATTTACATGCAAATTATCCAGAGGGGACTCTTGAACACACACTCATGTTACAGAAGTGCAGACCTTTTCAGCACTTTCTATTCACTAAACAGTGTTCTTGAGTAAAACCTTACGAGTTGATTCTAATTTGCGGATGTGACCAGCTCTTTCATGTCTTGCACAGGAGGATTCGGAAGCTGAAGAGGGCTGAGGGCCAGGATTGCCTGCTCTCCGACTGGATATGGCTCTGCTAATTTAAAAGTACATACCTGAAACCAGGTTCAGATGTAGCTTTCCCATGGAAAAGCCCTATATGCAATACAGGTCAAGAAATAGGCCATGGCTTTCGCTGGCTAGACACAGCACATGAGTGAAAAGGAGATTACAGCTGGCTTCTCGTCTTTCTGCTTAATAGCTAACTCCCTAAAAGTGACCTGAGAAATGTTCATATTTGCGTCTCTGACTCTAAAGCTGGGTACCACTTGCTCCTGGCAGTTACGGAATCGCTGGAGACATGAGGGAATGTAACATGTAGAGAGCATTTAGAGCTCTCTAAAACAGCTTCCCTGCATAATCTGCGATGTGAAAATACGAGGCGGTAGTTTAGTCTGATACAAAAGTTTTATTGGTATGAGTTTGGGCCAGTCACGTTATTCAGGAAGCAAGTACTGAATTTTCAAGTTGTCCTAAATGTGTGCTAGTAAAACCCTTTTATAAAGCAATACAACCTCGTGCAAACTCGCTGTATGACTAGTCATCTGTGTCCTGGGGTTTAACTAGTGGGATGTTTGTGCTGTGAGTCTCAGTTGCTGGTTCATAGCATTACGCTGCTTGTAAAGCCAGACAGAAGAAGTGAGCTTCTCCCAGGCCCTCCCAGTCCCAGACTTTAACAAAGGGACTACAGAGAACCTACCTTTGCATTGTGCTGAAGCCTATTAATTGAAACTTTCTCATTGCAGAACTGAGTCTTGCTGCTAATTTCCCTTCCCAAGCATTAAGAGGGACTTTCTGAGGTTTTATCCAGCAATCTGTGTACTTAAACTACTGCAGGATCAGGAACATGTCTCATTGTGGGTATCTGGTGCTTCTTTTCTACAAACAAAAAAATCAAAAAGCCTTCCCCCAAAATGACCCCTGAAGCAATGAAACTGAGACAGTGGGTCTTGAGTTTTGGATTGAGATATGGGGAAAAGTTCTCTTTTATTGAGCCCTGCTCACAACTTGGAATAAATTAATCTGAGAGATTAAAACATTTTGGTGGCAAATACGTGTCAGTAGCTGGAGTGATTTGGGGTCAGAACCCCAAATCTGGGGTGGGCTAGCCCAGACAACTGGCATATGAGCATTTCTTAAATGTGAATAGACACCCAACTGGGTGTATTTAAAGGTCTCTGAGACCATGACTGCGCCTAGAAAATCCCCCCAACCCCCTTTAGGAATACTGGTAATTGTGCAAATGCTCTCATAGTAGAAATGCGGTTTTAGGATGAAGGCATGTTGCATTCTGATTGCAGTGGGATCTCTTACTATCTATCTGAGAAGCTGCTTAGATTCCTAATTAAATAGGTCTTTCCAGGCTTGTTCACTCACTTCTTTGATCTGACTTGGCACTTTTTCGTTCTGTTGGGTTTTTTTCTTGGCAGCTCAGCTGTTTGTAATCATAACAGCTTATGAATTTGTGTACCTGCTTTAGCTCCTGCTTTGACAATGACCGGTTTCATCTTCAGTTCTACCATAAATAACAAAATTAAGAAATTGGTAATAAAATGTGCTTTAAACAGTTTCAATAGGACAGGATGTTACAATGCATTATGAGAAACCTGTTTAACCGGTAAAAGTCTACTCACAGCACCTTAATTTAAACTTGTGCCTGCTTAACACAAAAACTCTGTACACTTACAACAAATTTAATTTTCTTTTGTGAATAAAATACAGATACATAAGTTCTCTTTAAAATCAGGTTTGCTCTTACATGTTGTGGAAGAGCTCGTGTGTGATTATAGACTGCAGTTTGGAATCCTCTAGGGAGGTAGAGATTACAAAAAAAATGCCCAAAATTCTTCCCCTCCTTCAAACTCCTCGCCCAAAAAAGAAAAGGATGACTGAGAATGAAAATTACTATGAGCAAACAGTAGAGAACCCAGCACTGAAAGAATTTATTGTTCCAGTGTAGCACTATACCAGTAGTATACTATACTCACTGTTGTGAGGTTCTGTAGTAGCATCCCATGAGGGGGGAGTAGGGGTGTCCCCTGCTTTCCAAATGAAGGATCAGATATTATTCCTGCTTTTATGTTGTCTGAATGGCCAGTTGGTAATACTTCATTATGGATGCAGTTAAAACGTTTGCAAATCTCTCTCTGGCTTTGGCCATGTTGTTATTATGTGAATGTAATAGTATGTGAAGGTTGTGGGTGAATAACCATGACAAGCCATGGCCAATACTTTAAAGCATGCGACCTACATTCGCTGCTTGGGCTGTTCGGTTGGAAATGGGAAAACAGATCCCTTTGGAAAAAAAAAAAAAAGAGACAAGGAAAGCAAAACCCTTTATGAAAATAAAATCCGGGTATGGGATAGCTTTTCTTGTACTGGAGTCACCACTTTTTTTTCTAGGGAGGCTTGACTTCATTAAGTTGAATATTGCTGCCAGTAGTGCAATACCATACCCACTGTATTGGTGTGGCACAGAAAATGCAATTGAACTGTCCAAGAGCACCTTTCAAGTCAGTGTTTGTTGGGATTGAATTCTAAATGTTCTGGCTATTTTAAGTTTTAAGCTTTTGAGGTCCCTCTGCTCCTCCTGTCCTGCTTTAATTTTGGAGTTTGTGATCATGGAGGGCAAGTTGCACTTCGCCCAGCACCAACCAGTGATGAGATTCTTGAGCAGTGATTTTATTCCATAAGCATCAAGCCTCCAATGAAAATAACAAAACCTGCGAGACCTTTCTGCAGTAGAAAATGACTGGTATTTGGAATACTTTCCACAACGTCTTTTAACAGCTTGCTTCTCTGGTATTTTCTCCCCAGCCTTGTAGAAGTCGTGAAGGAGAGCAGTGAAAATAGAAGTAGCCAGTTAACTCGAAGGAATTACATTCTGCTCAGCTGTGGCATTCTGTCAGAAATAAATTTAGTGTGTCATGATGAAATATTTTAAGGAATATTTCTCGCTGCACATTCACCCACATTGGAGGATCGTCTCCATGTTGTAGAAAAGCAAACCACTGTGCATACTGATGACGGAAACATGTTTGTGCAGCTCACCATAGATCACATCCAGCAACAACCTACACAGAGCCGTCTGATGACAAACGATTGCTCAGCCCAGGAGTGATCTGTCTTCTGTTGTATGATAAGCTAAGGTGGTTTCCTTATTGCGGATTATGGGGAGGTCTCTTTCTCTCTCTTTCTGAAGCACAGCCATCTATTTTTGGATTCTGTTTGTATCGCATTCATGATGACTCTGGTTGGGTAGTTCAGAAAGCTTGTCATCATTCTTTTTTTCAGTGTTATACAGCCAAGTAGAATTAGGGCATACATACGAGGAAACTCTCTTTTCCCTTTCAGCCACACTGAAAAGCTGTATTAGTTCACTATGTGTACAGATCAGTAAGCATTCATTGTAGGCAGTGTAGTAAGAGGTAGAGAAGTTCTTGTAGAGAAGATGACACACAAGAGTTTCAGTATGCTGCTTCTGCTTCACACCCTACTTACAAAATATTGCAGGGACTCAAGCTAGGACCTATAAAGCTTATTGTTATTACAGTAAGTTAACTGTTTTTTATAAAGTACTTTTTTGTTAGTATTTGACAAATACTACATAGGGCTTGTAGCACCTTACTAAGGCAGAAAAACAGAAGAGAGATGCTTAAAGTCACAGAAAACAACTAAGTGGCAAAACTGGAAAGAAAATCCTCAAATGTGTTTGAGTTGATATTGTGGTGCTACTGAATGGACTGGTGTGGTGTTAGTTTAGGGCCTCTGCCAGGCTGCCCACAGACTCATCAAAAGTTGAAATAGATGTGTCCTGAATGTGCTGTACTCTGCGCTCTCTGGCCAGCGCAGCAGAGGGTAGGAGATTGCAGCAAAATGGAGAAGTTTTTCAGAGCAACCCCAGGACAGCATGGATTTACAGCCCACAAACAGTGGAGGGGGGACATGATGCAGCAAAGCATCTTCAATATTTCAATATATCTCCAAACAAGAAATGGGATGCTGTCTTTCTGAAATTCCTTCTGTTATTATCAGTTATTAGAGGGTGGTCTGCTTGAGACTTATGGAAAAAAAGGTTGTCCTATGATTAGGCCATGGAGTGTTAACCATTTCTTTTAAGAAATTTACTATGATTAGAGGTCTTGCAGTGAATTTTGCTGGAGAGACATGCTCCTGCAGCTGAGTCAAGAATGTCGTCTGCCTTCTCGGATTGAGCAAATTCTCAGTGCATCACACATGAATTGATTACAAAATCCCTTTCCGTGTTGACAATGAAATCTCAGCCTGTTTCTGTTTGGTTCTTCCCAGAAGAGAGTTTTCATTTCTAATACCCTATGGTAGATGCTGAAGATGAAGTGGGACACACCTGCTACTGCACTTTTCTCTTATTATGCCTGTTGTGTGTGTAGGCTTGCATAAAGAGCTCACTCCTGTCTATTGTATGAAACCTTTACCAAAAAAAAAGAGAAAAAGAATCACTGTGTGAAACTGATCCTTCACTGGGTTTATGGAGCCTTTTAGGACTAGAACACAATTTACTGCTACATTCCACAAGAACCATTTTAGCTGAGGTAAGAACAGATTCTGTCATTAATGAGGTGGTTTGTTTCGGCTTTTTTTTAAATTACAAATATAAACATCCAAAGGCCTGAGGAAGTTCATTAGGATAACTTAAATCACAAATTTCTGGTTTATATTTATTACTTTCAAATCAGGCTCTGACTTCATAAACTAGATCTAATGTCGATCTCGGTTACAGCCGTGTGTCTGAAATGAGCATCTGGACTCGTATCTCTTATCTACAATGAAAGCTGTTGTAAACAATGCCCCTTCAGACCAATAAAAACTAGTAACTTAGAAAACTATGTTACTTAAGGTAAAAATAAAGTTCTGCATAGAAACTTAGGCTCATTCCATAAATGTGTGTGACTATGAATTTACATGGCTTAGTAAACTTGTTGCAACAGTCCTAAATTAGACATTTTAGAGAACACATGACATGTGCTAAACCACTGGAAATGTTATTGATTTACAAGTGGCTGAACTTCCTTTTTGCTAAGTTGATGCTAAGATCTCTCTTCCTCTGGAGAGAAATGAGTCCGTATCATTTTAAATTGTTGGTCTTGCTGGTTATGCGTAAGCTGTGGGGTGGATTGACTCCCCAGCGTGCCTTGCAGATCTGGTCTAACACCTTCCTGATGTTCATACCACAAGGCAGGACAGGACTTGAGTGTGTGTCTCTCCTCCTCCTCCCCAGTCTCCCTGGTTGCCTGGGCACTAAATTTTCTTCTAAGAAAAATAGGAGTTTCCAGTAGATTATGGCTGCGTTGTTGGGGAAATAAGGTTGCATGGAATGCCCGAAGTGGTCCTGTTTTGTAGGTTAGACATGATTAATGATGAAGATCAAATGGGGCCATGGCATGATGGAGTAGTGGTTATACCAGGGATGTGCGAAACCTTCCATGTCTTTGGATAGGTACAGTATTTTGACATTCGGATTCATGGTTTCATCTTACTTCTGCAAGAAAGTGAGACTGTTGTTCATAAAAGAGGTATTTTTCAAGCAGCTGCCAATAAATAATATGAAGAGCTTAATGAAAGCTAATTGTCTCTTAATTGGGAAAAAGGTTTCATTTTCATCACTGCAAACTGAAACAGTGTTGTAGGTGGCTGCTTGCAACAGAGGCCACACTTGGCTCTGTATCTCATCCGTGAGAACGGAGCTGGTTTCATCCTTTCCCAAGAAAGGTACTGGAGTGCAAATCATGCCCTTCCAACATGGGTGGCAACTGCGTCGTGTTGTGAGTACGCTGTTGTTGTTGGATTTGTGTCCCAAACCAAGTAACACTTACGTTTAGGTGCAGTAGGATAGAACTTTGTAAATACAATCTCATCCTTCACCTGTGTCTATGATCCAGAGTGTTGTGGTCTTTTTCTTTGTGGCTCGTAGTCTCTATCTGGTGGAATATTTTTCCTAGTGAAAATTTCTGATGTGATTTCCACCACTACCACCCTCAAACATCACTGGATATAAACTGAGTGACTTAAAAAACCCAGTCAAGGTGAAGTAGGGAGACAAAGTGACTTCCACAGGTACTACCATTTTTTTTCTGAGTTGGAAGAGTTATTCTAAGGTAACATACTGTGGCGTTAGTATACAAGGGCTTATATTGTTTGTCAGCATAATTAAAATGTAACGATTAGCATAAGCACATTCTCCTTTACATTGATTCTTGAACTGCTATCAGAACAGAAAAGCAAGAAAGGCTTTATCTGTGCCCTGACAACTGATGCTCTGGCTCTGGCTGTACACAGCATGAGAAGGAACAGAGCTGTTGAGTAAGAGGTTATCATTGCTTTGTAGTTTTTAAAGGGGAAACACTCCTGAAACTGAACCTTGAATAGTCAGGTACTACGGGAACCAAATCCTAATAGAACACTTGGAGTAAAAAAAGTTAACTGCATCGTCCTGTTGAACCTTGCTTTGAAATTAGTGAGCGCTGAATTTTGTTGTTGTAACTTGAATCAGGTTTTGGTTTTGGAGGAATCATAAAATCACAGAATGGTTTGGGTTGGAAGGGACCTTAAAGATCATCTAGTTCCAACCCCCCTGCCATGGGCAGGGACACCTTCCACTAGACCAGGTTGCTCCAAGCCTCATCCAGCCTGGCCTTGGACACTTCCAGGGATGGGGCATCCACAGCTTCTCTGGGCAACCTGTCCCAGTGCCTCCCCACCCTCTCCGGGAAGAACTTCTTCCTGATATCTAATCTAAACCTCCCCACTTCCAATTTAAACCCGTTACCCCTTGTTCTGTCACTACAAGCCCTTGTAAAAGGTCCCCCCCAGCTTCCTTGTAGCCCCTTCAGGTACTGGAAGGGGCTATAAGGTCTCCCCGGAGCCTTCTCTTCTCCAGGCTGAACAAGCCCAACTCTCTCAGCCTTTCGTCATAGGAGAGGTGCTCCAGCCCTCTGATCATCTTTGTGGTTTAGAGTTTTTTTTTGTGTGGGGATAACAATGCTAAGTGAAATGGTGATACAGGTTCAATAAGTCTGTCTTGAACTCTTGTAGAAGTGGAGCTGTTCTGCATTTGTTAGGGCTGTCCCCAGAAAGAAAACAGTATACAGAGGGTTGTCTACATTTATGACTTCACTTGCTGATGAATACTAATGCTTGCACAGGGTAAGCCCGGAAATATAGCTGAACTCTGCAGCTGAGGAAAAAAAAATATTCTCTTTGAGAATATTCTTAATACCACTGAACAAAGAGAGAAGATAAAAGCCAACCAATCAACCACATTTTTTGTTTTAGTAATTTGATTTCTAAAGGCTCCTGTTACTATAGTAACTCCAGTAGGTCTTTTAATTACAAAATTTGTAAAAACGTATCAATTACTCAGAACTGCTGGGGGGGGTGGGGTGTGGAACAGTGTCTTTACAGAAAAAAAAAAAAAAAACATTTGCAAACTATTGCAAACAAAGCTTGAGAGACTTCCCATTAAGCATGACAGGGGATAACACACCATCAGCATAAACACGTTGGGTTCAAGTTCTCAGAAAGCAATACCCTGTTACAGGGTTCCCCCTTTGGCTAAAGAGAAAAAAATCCCCATCACTGTCCAGATAAAGCACTTCCCTCTCCACAGATACAGATGGTAGAGCTTATTCTCTGTAGACTCTAAATTTGATTACAGTGTATCTGAGTGGAGCAGTTGTGTTATCACGTTAATTAGCAGTTTAGAGAACTGTTTACTGCAGGAAGTGTTGAATACCAGCGTGTGTTGCAGGTATTAGTTCTATCAGAGGAATCATTTAGTAATAATGAGCACCTTTCAAATAATAATTGCATTTAAAATAGATGCTGTCATCTTTTATCATCTGGTATGTTTCCAAAATTGATTTACATTCCAAACAGATTTATATTGACTGTACCAGAGGAAAAGAATTTGAGGCATTTCATGTGAGCCGTTTCTAAATGCCATCTCTTCACTTGAATATGTGCTGAGTTGATGTATTTGGCAGACCTGATGTAGCTGTGGGAGGCATTGCATTCTCTGACACCACAGGGAAACGCAGTAGTGAAATTTGGTTGTGAATCTTTCACTTTTTAAAAATGGGACACTTCTAATGACTGAGATTTGGAATCTCTCTTCTTCCCTCTGGAAGAAAGTACATATCACTTTTGTCTGTTGTATTCTGTATTCTAGACATTGACACACATCCCAAACTACTTTTTCTGGCAAAGATTTGAATTGTATGTCCAAGCAGTAAGCTTACCTCTGGATCTAATATGAGTTTTAGCCCAAACCTACATGGCTATGACTGTACTAAACTACTACACACTGTTCACTGACCTTGCTTGCTTGCTTGGCTGTGCTGTGACCAGTCACTGCTTCTTGTGAAAGCTCTTTTTTTCTAGACTTCCATTTTTTATTTTTCTATCTACATGTTCACCACTTGCCATGTGTATGTCAAAAACCTGCTTGTTTACGTGGCATATCCAGGACTTAATCGTGCTTATCACACTGCCTATTCCATTTCTGAAGGATATGGACCCTCTCAGGTGATAGGAAACGTAACTGTGTGGGCTAAGGGGTCTAAATTTCTGTTTAACCTACTGTGCAAGTGCAAGAAAAAAAGGTAATTTTAAAGAAGCATGGAAAACTTTGTTTCTTGAAGAAACTAGTTAGTGTCCAGTGTTAAAAGTGATAGTAGGAAGGAATTGCCAATGCTGTATAAAATAATAATAGGTGTGGATACCATTCTGACCCTGACCTCTCAGCCTCTTCATTAACCCCTGACAGTTCTGCTACCAACATGTTATCTCGGTAGCACTGTGGCTTAATGTGCATGTGTGGCTGTAAAGCATGATCAGGTTGTAAGCAGGTTGGTTTCTATCTTTGGAAGTGCAGCCCTACTATCGGCTGCATGCAAAGGTGACGGCTTTGGGTAGAAGTGTCATAGGAACTCTAGCATATCAGTGGGAACTGAAGCTGAATTCTTCCTTGGTCATACGCAAGCGTTCTGAAGGTCTTGGAACAGTCCGCCTCCCGCTGTGTCCCTTCAGCCAGTTATATTAATGAAAATAAAATACTTTGTGGGTCTTCCAGAATCTCAGTTACATGAAATTTGTCAGATTGAGCCTCGCTTGAACAGTAAAACAACAAGCACAACTATGTTACTGCTACTGTGGGAGTATTACTGGTTTTATTCTTTTTGTACTAGTGTTGTTCTTATTGCTAGAAGGAACGTTCGATTCCTCCTATGAAAGGAACATGTTTTTAGCTAAAGCAGAACACTAAGGGGTGTTTCGGTTAACCCCCCCGAATGTTTGGATATGTGCTATAGTACTTGGCCAGAGTGAAAATGCACCAAAAGTTTTTGAGAAAGCCTGCGAAGACTGGTGTGTTTACACAATGTCAGAAGGTTACAGAATTATTCCCTTGAGATACTTTCACAAACATCACCCTGATACTGTATGTTTTTTCACATTTTTCAAACTTGGATTATGTAAATCTGAGGAGTTGTGGTTAACAAAGCTTCAGTGTTGGTGATTCCTGGGAAAGAATTTGTCCCTCATTAAACAACTTGCATTTTAATGTAAACTGTGAATGGATCATGTAAGTACTGAGCACATAATTTTTTCACTGGATGCATAATCCGTGTAAATGTAAAAGGAATCCTAAGGAGTCCACCCTCATGTACATGGTAACATGACTTTCATGAATACACCTTCGTTTCCAGGATGGTGGTTTCCAGCATAAATATTAAGAATATTAATGAACCTGTCCTTGTAAATGGCTTTGCAGTCTTCAACTGCATGTGCAAATTTTAACTGTGCAGGCCTGTAGCTCCAAGAGGCTGGCACAAAATATCACCTTGCAGTAATGCTACTCATCTGCAGTGGTCACAGATGATCAAAACCTACAAGAAGGGGCCTACAGGATGCCAGAGGGGGACTTTTTTACAAGGGCCTGTAGTGACAGGACAGGGGGTATCGGGTTTAAATTGAAAGTGGGGAGGTTTAGATTAGATATCAGGAAGAAGTTCTTCATGGCGAGTGTGGTGAGGCCCTGGCACAGGTTGCCCAGAGAAGCTGTGGATGCCCCATCCCTGGAATTGTCCAAGGCCAGGCTGGATGACGCTTGGAGCAACCTGGTCTAGTGGAAGGTGTCCCTGCCCATGGCAGGGGGTTGGAACTGGATTATCTTTAAGGCCCCTTCCAACCCAAACCATTCTGTGATTCTGTGAAAACCTCGATTAGATGCTTCATTTGAGAACCTTTTGCTGTTGTTAAGGTATGCCTGTTGGGTCTCCTATGTGATGAGGTGTACAGCTGTCGAAGTACCATTCTGAGGACAGAAACCTTACAGCAGCAGAACCACTTCAATCTGCAGGCTAACAAGCTGTAGACAGTGTGGAGGTGTTTGCTTGCAAAGCAGTAACTTTATGTCCAGCTCACAGCTGCCTGCAGAGATTTCACAGGACAGGCCAATTCCTCCATCACAAGGAGAAATTTAATGATTAATCCTTCCATTTGAAGGATAGAATTGTAACCTGATGGGCTGAAAAGACATTAAAGTAAAACCTATATTGTTGTTGAGTATATATTTTTAAAGAAAGGAAAATGTACCACACCTTAAAAGTTTTGAATGCACACACACAAAGAAAAGAACCGCTGTCTAAGCTGTTGTCTCTCATTAGCTGCCTGAGATCCTATTGCACTGAATTTGTGTTGACAAACTAGTGTCCACTTCCAAAGGCTCCTGAGCATGTGAATGCAATGAGACTCCAAGTTAATTGTGGAGGAGGGGTGGGGAGTAAAGCATGTATCAGAAATGATTCAAAGTGAGAAGTTGTTTCATTAGGCAGTATTTCTTAATGGAATGATAACATTGACCTGAGTGTTAGCATTAATATTCACAGAGGTTATTTTTAACTTGGACAGATATTTTTCCATCAGCTCTCCAAAGCATATGGAATGCTTTGAATGTTCCCCTAGAGTAGCTTCCATTTTATGCTTAGCTCTTTATTGGCTTGCAGATCATTCTCAGTGTGTGAAGCGGAGCTGATGATACCAAGTTTTAGGCCCCATAGCTGAAAAGTCCTTGGTTTTCCTTTGTTTTTAAAAATTGAGGTTCTTTTCACCAAGTTTTTGAATGAGGACTCTAAGCTGATTGTTCTTGTGATGAAAGGTGCATGCAAGAAAAGACCAAATGTCTTATATAACATCGCAGTATACCAAGAACAGGGAAACAACTGTATTAACTGTAAAAGGTTACAATTCAAAGTAGAATGTATATTGTGTCTAACAGCACAACCTTCTTAGGCTCAAAGCTGCCAGAGATTATGAAGTTTCCATTAGTGGATAATAAAGTCTATATGTCAGTGTGACAAAGGAACTCTCATCTCTTTGGAATAAGAATGCTCTTTGAAGAGCTTCATAATAGACTATAGTATGAAATAAGTCTAGTGGATGGTTATTTGGAATTTCTAGAAAGTATGTCCACCCAAAGGCTAAAGGGATTATCTGTGAAGTAACAAAACGTGAACGATGAATGCTTTTCTTCTGTGTAGTGAATGACATCTCTTCAGAAAGCACGGGTATCAATTGTTCCTTCCTAGCAGTGGTTCGAATTGGACGGATTCCTGAAATTAGTGGAGCCTTTTAGATCCAAGGGGTCTATCTGCAGTTGAAGGCTAATTCAGTTTTAGGTTGAATGTAGATCTCGAGTGTAAATAAGTAATCATGATCCTGCGTATGGTTATCTATCTCTGGAATCGGAACACCTTTCTTTTCACTTTGCTTATAAGTTTACACGAATTAAAGTGACCAGGAACGTAGATTAACTAGAATAGGCATATCCACACAAAAATTTACTTAAGAATTGCTCTTTCTTGAACTAACTAAATATTTGCAAGCCTCAAATCAGAGGTAGGTTGGCTCTGAATATTTAAATTAGTCATAGTCATATTTAATGTTTATGGAATACTTTTTATTTATTATTTTATTAGCAAACTAGATAAATACTAAGCTCTTACTCAAAGGCAGAGATCCAGTGGTAGTGAGGCTGAGTGTGGTGTTTCGCTCACTATCAGCCATATACACAAACTAGCAAGAGAGAAAGTTTCCATTTTATAACATTCCTTGTGCACCAAAGGTGTAAAAGTCCTTTTGAGAATGAACAATTTGGCCAGTGAGCAGTATTAAATAAATCTGGTGAATCGCTAAGTTGTGTGCTGGTTAGTAACCGGCCAACAGTAAATAGCTCTTTATCTGAGAACTGGTATATTGAAGATGGTGAGGGGAAAATTTTTACCCTGCTCATAGGAAGTCAGTAGAAACAAAAAAACGAGCTTTGGAAATAACTGCGCCAGCACTATGCTTTTATGAAGTATACAGCTGCTTAAATCAAAAGGAATGTAAAACTTCCCTTGGGCTAAAGAGCTTCTGTCATCTCTGCGGAGAGCATCTGCGCCTCTGCTGACAGCTCCAGAGCTCCCGTATCTTCCCATCACCTTAGGGAAAGCAGGCTTGGTTCAGTGGGTGAGAGGCATAAACACAGAATCATGGGGCCTCTGGAGGTGAGCAGAAGGGGTACAGAGATGGGTGGCACTGGTGGGTAGCCAAAATTCAACTTATTAAAACATTGGGATGCTTTTGGTGTTATTTAATTCATTAAATACCAGGACTCTGGTGGGAAAACAAAAGGGGATGTGAGAGAAAGCTACTGGAAGTCAGATTTACAAGCCCCTATCACTCCCGATTATGTTTCACAAATGGCAGAATAAAATTAATGGTGCCAAATTATCCTTCTTTGCAGTGTGTGACAGCCTAACTATTTCAGCTATTTCAGTATTGTAAATTATGAACCTGATAGCACACTAATGTGAGCCTTTCAGGCTTCTCGTTTATATTAATGAGTTTTAGTCATGTAAGGCAAACTGGTAACTACTGATTAATAGCTCAGCAACTTTCAGACTGGCCTGAGAGGCTGATCTCTTCCTTTCTTTCTTTCATTCTTTTTCCTATTGTTTTACTCCTTGATGGGTTATGAGTTAAGAGAGTTAATAATTAACTCAAAGCCTAATTGAAATCCAGATGTTTAAATCTCGATGGAGGTTAATTCTGATCATGGTTATAGCTGATTTCAGTCTCATTTGTTTTTTTAAAATAGCTTTGAACTTGCAAAAAATGTGTGATTTGTTTCACAATTATTTTTTTTTAGCATTTGCAGTCTGTGGAAGGGGACTTGCTGAACTAATACTGAACAAAGATAAATTATCACATAAACATCAAATAGATACTAGCACAAGCAATTACAGCCCCTCCGGAAAACTCAAACTTAACAAGAAAAGGCAAAGTGCTTTTCTTAAATCTTTAAGCTCTTTTTAAATTCTGTGTATTTGTATGAACAACAGATACTACATTTCCTGGACAGGAGAGACCAGAATGAGAGTAACTGGTATGTGCATGTGAGAAGTCGAATAACCATTACTTGTTTAAGAAAATGGATGGGAGGGTTTGGAAGAAAAATTATTGTGAGTGAAATAACAAAACCAAAGTCAGTCTCTGAACAAGACTGGGGTTTTGTGTGCAGGGAGCTTACAGGTAAAATCTTTGAAAACTGGACTGTACAGTGTTCAGTCTCTAGGTTTTCAGTTGCTACAGTAAATACAGGATTATCAAAAACTGTTAATAAAACATCATATTAATACAGGATGTACTACACTAATACCTGTATTAGGCTTCCAAACATTCCAGTTTTGAAGTAGAGTTTTTCAAGGACAAGCAGACGACAACTTAGTAGAGTGTTTGTGCAATTACTATTACAGATGCTCTGCGTATTTCCTGGACTGCTTACTAAAAATTAAATCAAGCAGATGAAGTTCTTGCCCTGACACTTGGATAATCCAGGTCAGCTTCTGCTTTTCAAACAACTGCCTTCATTGTTTTCCAGGAGGAATATTGCTACAGTTTTCTAAATAAGCCATTCCTCCAAATAAGGAAACCTGATAAACTGAGAAATCTTGGCCTGGAGATCAGAAAGCACCATTCCCTAATCGGTATTGCTTTGGAATATACAGTCATGTTGATGCTTCCTCTAGCTGCCTGGCTTTGAGCTTTAAGGCTCTCCCACAGACGGCTTCATGCATTTGATGTGCACAGCGATGGGAACTGGATTTACAATAAACCAGTCTCACTGGAGAGAGGAGAAGGGAAAAAAAACATGGGGATAAAGGGTGCTGGTACACATTTAGTCTTCATTTTAGATCAAGACATTTTATAGTTGCTAGATATTCTAAACAGCATCTGCTAGAAAGATAAATCCATTGTAGTGGAAATTAAATGCATATTTTAAATTCAAACAGTTTTGTATTGTATTGTCAGTGGTGTAGAGATAAAATAAATGTGAAAGCCATTTGAAAAGCGTTGTGTAAAACTTGTGTGTGTGCTAAAGGATGTTGTCCTTCAGAATTAGACCCCAAATCAGACTTCCTTGTCAGATTGACTGGTTTGTTTCTAATCTTAAGAGTTCGTCTTTAGAAACGGAGTTGAAAAAAGAGCTTTGATATTCTGCAACAGAGTTATACATCCAAACAATGAGCAGCTGCCACGGTTTGAGATGCCTTCTTCACTTTTAAGAGTGTTCCAGTTCAGAGTGTGCTGAAGTTGGTGTGCTTGACAAGTTGCAGTTCAGGCTTCAGCCATCAGACGAGCAGTTAGGGACTGGTAACACTTGCTGCAGCATCCCTACCAAATTGCTAGCCTAGCTTTCAAAAACTTCAGAAAACTACCATCTTTACCAATTTACCTTTTCTTGGTTTTGAAGAGGCCAACCTGACTTTAAACTCAGTCTAGACAGGTTTTGTTTGACCAGAAGCCAGAGCAGTTTCATGGAAAATGTTAATTGAAGATCTGCCTGGCAGAAGGAGACAACTAGCAAGTTTATTCTTAAATTCCAAATTTTCTCCTCAGAACTGGCATAAGATGCAGATACCAAAATAGAAAGTAAAAATAAGAAATTAATAGATGATAGTACAAAACAGTTTTCACATTTACCCTCCTAACATTCAAGTTTTGAACCACAGGACAGAGCAGCACTCATGTAAGGAACTTATTAGAAATTACTGAAGCCTTTCAAATCCAGCTAACTTAGATGGGCCCTTCTAGCGGAAGGATGATATTTGTTTATTTAGATGTTTAGATATTGAAGGTAGGCCTGGAATACTAAAGAATTCTAATTTTCAGGAGCAAGGACTCTTCTTTTCTAGCACTTCCAATCTTCAGAAATACTAACCTGTCATTCCAAATTTAAAAGCCTGTGTTTTTAAAACAGAACAAAACAGAAAAACCAAGTTTTGGTCAGGTTTATTTTCCTGTTTGGGTTGTGGGTTGTTTTGGGGTTTTTTTGTGTTTTTTTTTTTTTAACTTTTTCTTTTCAATCTCTGTGCTGCACTTCACCTGCAGTGCTTAAATTATTCTTCTTATGTGTGAAGAATGGAAGTAAGGATGTTTTGGTTGTCTTTTTTTTTGTTTGTTTGTTTGTTTTAAGGAACATTCTTCTGCTCATTTAATACTAAAACTCTGGGAGAAGTGCTTGAGAATCACAAAAACTCCCTGATTTGCAATAGCCTGGGAAGTATTGACGAAACTGCTGTACTGGAGTCTTTACTTCCCATGGAGGACTGTTAAGAGCTTCCATAGCCCTAATAATAATAATTAATAATGAGGGTATAGATTGTTGCTCTGTTTCTCCACTGTGAGCTTTGTGCCAACCGCTGCAACTGCTTACATACGAAAACTGTTCTAGCAAATGCATAACATATCAAACAGATATGTTCTCAAACAGAAGGAAGAGGGATCAGCCACATAGGAACAGCTACTTCTTGCGAGTTGTCTGGAGGTTTCATTCAGTATTCTGTCAGTCACAGAACACAGCCAGGAAGCGGTGTTGTAGAATATGCAGGGTGCAGTTTTATGTTACACTGAGTTCAGTCTAAGTTTAGGCTGCCAATGAAATGGGATCCTGTTCTCCCTGGGCCAGCAATGTGCTTCCACTGTTTGTGTTTGCTCTGGCAGGTCTCCGACCGTGGGCAAGTTTGGATCAGGTTGCTGACTTAATGGACTATTGAACTGAATTGGTGACCTGAGACAGAAGACTGCATAATCCTGTGCAGGACTAAGAGTGAGAATGTGTACCTAACAGGAAAAGAAAATAGGACTTCACCTTTCCACAGCAGCCAGCAGAATGCAAAGCTGTGACCTTAGGTTATAAACGCTGACATCTACATCTAGTCTAAGTGCACAGAATACTTAGGATCTTTTGAAATCATCGGTTGGCACCTACAGGGTGAGATCCTCATTTGGTATTATTGGATGTGAGCTACCTTGTATGGTTATAGCACTGCATGTCAAAACACTCAAGTGGGAGGGGTTTGCATAGGCAAATACAACATCCTTGGTCACCGCTCAGCCACTGCCGATGCGTCACCTGCAGTTCGGAGCATGTTACGTCATGGGTATTTCCTAGAGACAAGGGGGATAAACATGAAACTTCCCTGCAGTGTAACCCCTTCTCAGAGGGTGTGGAACAAGCCTTTAAACACCTTTATTTGACTCAGACAAGCAGGAAGAAGCCTTGCTACAGCCCAGGTTAGTGTTCCGGGTGAATGCTTCCCTTCCCAAGCTGGTACCAGCAGGAAGTTACCATTTCCAGCCTGAAAACAAATGCCAAATCCTCTCAACTTCTCTGGACTAATCTTATCTTTCAGAAAAACACATGAAGTAGTGGATGGACACACTATTTTTTTTTTTTTTGGCTGGAAGCTTTTTGCAAGATCTCATCTCGTTCTGATCCACTTTGTTTCCATTCACTTTGATAGAGATTAGGAGGGACTCTGTTGAAGTCAAGGCATTTATAGAGCATCATATTATCCTTTAGCTTTACTCATGGAAGTAGTCCCTACAGGTAACTTGCAGGATCAAACCTGAAGCCAGTGGAAGTTATGGATTGTTAGACCGAGTTGAGTTTATGGTGGGAACAGATACTGCATAAATAGTATGTAGTAACAAGCATGTTATAGTACTTATAATTGGGGACTGTCATAAATCCTGTCTGTATCACTCTCCTGCCCCTTGGCAGTTGGAAGCAGAATAAAGAAATTAGTTTTCCATATTCAGGAAAGCAATGGACCTGTGAGCAATAAGGGAAATTCTTATCACTGGGAGGAATAAGACTGCACTTAGCCGAGCTTTGTACATTTTTAGGGAGACTGTTACAGAAATTCACTCCATGCATTCAAGAGCTGGTGCTCTACAGATCAGTGTTCTTTATTACAGTAGCTAATAAAAAAGCTTTATCTGGTTACCTTGCTTTGTGGCTGGTTCTTACATCTGTCTCTGTTAAACAATTCCTCACTTACTGCAAGGGCAACCCAGTCTGTGGCTGTGAGGGCATCTGTGCAGCAACAGGAGTGTAGAAGTGTCACACAACAGGAGCTGGCACTAAACAATCTAGAGAGAGGTCGCCAGTAAATTCCCTTCTTCAAACTATTCAAATGAGGCTGCAAGTTTCCTGTGCCAGAGCACTCATTTTAACTGGCCCAAACACATACATCATGACAAGAATTGTTAAAAAAGAAGTCAAAGTCGTGCTACCAAATATGAGCTGGCTGTGCATTAGAAATCAGAATTTACAATCCTCCCTTGGTGCATAAAGCACGTCTTTGCAAAAATATTTGACGGCCATGGTAAAAATCCTGGTGCTTCCCTTCTTGTTTTTGTTCAGTTGCAGAATTGGGGAATAACAATAATAAACTGCCTCTCATAGCTTCATTAATGTGCACGAGCAGTTTTTGTTGATGCTGCATTTTAACGTTAGCATAGCTCATTTTTAATACACAAGGAACAAATACAAATATGAAAGCCAAACTGCAGGGCTTTTAATGAAAATTGTAAATGGAGAGAAATCAGAGTCACAACAGTGTAAGCAACACAGTCTGCGCCTTGACTCTTGAAAGAGAATAGGAAATTAAGATGGATAATTCTTTTTGGTCCTTTGCATACACCAGAAGATGGGGAGTATTGCTTACCAATACTCACTTTTACTGCAACGTTCAGATGATCTTATTAATTATTGTATAAAACTCTAGTTTTCCCTAGCATGGCTGTTTTATAAGCCTTTTTCCTTACAATTACTAGATTTCTTAGTTTTCAGTTTTCAGGTCTGATCCATGAAAAGGATAGAAAGTATAAAAGTTGTTTTGATATCTTTCAGTATAACCTCTAGCCAGAAATACATGGTATTGCAAAACAGGAACTAAAAAATGAGAGAAATGTGAAAGCTATTGGTGTTCTAAGTGGAAGCCCAGCTTCCTGAAGGATAGAGTTATTTCATGTTCCCCTTTTCAAATGGAGCATTACAGCATATAGTGCAGCAATTATTTTGTTGGCTAGGTGTTTCATTACCAGCCCAGGCCTTGGGAGTGATGGGAGAAAATTTGTCTTGACCTTCCAGGGAAGCCAATAAAAGAGAAATGATTGCTAAATAATAAATGTCTAGGAGGAATGTGAAATGCCTAACGGTGATGCACTTAGCTTTTGTGACATCTGTGCATTGTGTAAAGAGCTGGTACATGGATCATTTCAAAAGCAGGAATATTTTCTATTGTTCCTTTGCATTGTTGACCTTCCTTCTTCTCCTGGTTCAACCCCTCTCAAATACAGTTGGGGTTGTTTGTTTTTTTTTTTTCCCTGCAGGATGTGTGTTTTCCTGGTTTACCCTTAGGACTGGAGCAGATTTGGAAAAAAACTTTGATTCCAAAGTGAGGCTGATGGAGTCAGGTTTTTATTTACTATACTTGCCATATGTGCAGCATTTGGTACTGGTAACTACACAAGAAAGAATCTTGCCGTCTCCCTTTGATGGTCCTGTGACAGCAGGACTGATAAAAGTGTGGGAGAGAAAATGCAGGAGGAATAGCTGCTATGATATGTGGCCCTGCTATCTATTGCCGCTTGGGGTTCAGGGGTAAGAGTCCAAGTCGTTCTTGGTTTGGGTTCTTGTGGGGTTTATTTTCTTCCTTCATTTTCTCAATTTGGATTTAATAGTTTTCAGGACCAGTGATTGAGGTGGTTGTCATTCCTGAAGTCCAAAACTTGTAATTCTGTAGTTGTGTTGTCTAGTCCCTTGTTGAATAGTCATAATCATTTCTATGCTTCTGTTCTTTCCAGGTGTTTTGGGAAAGGCTGATTTCCTGAGTGAACTGCGCTAAACCAGACTTTAATGGAAAAATAAATTGCCCTAGAATAAATAGCCCATTAAACAATCTCATTTGTAAATCTTTCCTTCTAAATAATTATGAGTGTTGCCATGTTTTGTTTTTCTTCTTATTTTATATTCCTCTAGATCCTAGTGGAGGTGAAGATTCTCTTTTGCTAAGTGAATATAGTGCCCCCAAAGAACTCTTGATCTGGACAGATAAATGATTTATGTTTAGCTTTATTAATGTTCATAAGAACCCTTGTGTAACATTATCCAGCATGCCAGGGTGTAGGAGTAACTTCTGATTGTATCTGGGTTGAGTGATCTGCCTCATTCACTCTGAAGTTTTACATCCTCAACGATTTCAGATACCCATCCATCAGCTGTTTTTCTGTGGGTGCTTTGTTTTACTACTAACTGAAGTTTTTTTGGGTTTGGCTCTGGTTCTTGGGTAGAGACAATCCTTTAGAGAAGTAAATGCTGAACAACTTACCCACTGCTTTTCTTCTGTCAACTAGGTCTCTCGGACTCTCTAAAATTTGAAGTATAGCTTCTGGACAGAAAAGGTTTGCAGTGATTAGAAGAGGCACAAAGGAGAGCTTGTAGGCAGGTCTTTGATGCATAAAGCAAAGCTCTTGGCAGTCAGGAACTTAACATTTGAAGTGCAGAATCTGTGAGAAGCAGGGGCTCCCAGCTGCTGAGTTCAGAATGCAGCACCCGTGGGGAGCCACTCCCTCTTGAGAAGATAAGAAACTACTGATACGGAAATAAGCAGGACCTTGGCCTCTTTTGAAGTCAGTTTTTAACTTTATATATTCCCTTTGGGAAAGAAAAATCTAATCTGATACACTGGTCTCAAAATGTTGCTGTGCTAGTTCTAGCTTGGAGTCTAAGGAAACACAAATGGTACTGAACACTGTCCAAGAGTCTCCTTGATAGGGAAGCTAGCCACTAACCTTTGCGTCATGCTGCTTGTGTTTCTGAGGTTCCCCCCCTCCAAACACAGCTTTTCTCTCCCCTCTTCCCCTCCATTTTCAATCTGCTTTTCCGTAGGTGGGAGTCTTCACTGGCTTCCCTCTCAGTGCAGTTCCAAACCCACTGCAAACTGAGCGCCCATCATCAGAACTGACCTCAGTGACCTTCCCTAAACCCTCTCTCCATTCTTAAGACTTGCTCAGGTGCTAGTCTCCTTCTTTCTAGGCTCCCTTTCTTCACTGACGTCTCTTCTACCTTTTCTTAGCGCTTCTCCACATTCTTGTAGATACTGGTGCATTGGCTTATTGCTGCTTTATTTTGTTCTTTGTCTCTTCCCTTGTAAGGCCTTTTGCCAATAAAAAGCCCTTGGTAAGGGTTTCTGTGAAACGTGCCAGTTATAAAACAACTTCTGGTAGTTGTCACGTCCCTGTAGGTATACGTGGACATTGATGATGTGCTTGTGTGATTTCAGCTGTAGCTGGCACTGCTCAGATTTGAACTGTACGGCCAACAGCGTGCTGTCAGAATCTTGTTGCATTTTTATTGAGAAAATAGGTATCTGAAGTGATTTGATGAGTATTGGTTTGTTGGGGGTTTCAGATGACTCAGTGTAATACACAGGTCTGGTGGGAGTGTGAGTGTGATACATTATTTGTAAAAGCAGAAACTTGATGAGCTGAGAGAACAAAACACATGATTCATATCTCGGTTCATATCACAACAATAAACCTAGGAAAATACCCAAGGAGTGCCTGTAGCTTTAACTGATCGCAGCTGAGAGTTGGTTTTATCATTGGGAGGCATGCCAGTTCTTCTCAGGGCTTCTACAGAGCCTTGGTACCATTTTGACATCCTGATGGCTGCCTGTAAGAATGCTTAACACCGCTCTCAGTATGGTGTCAAATATATGTGTACACATGCCTACAAAAAAGATATAAAACTGTTCTCGTGATCCTTTCTTCCATGACAGATATGTCTTGCTTTACTGTGTCTCAGGGGAACAGCGTCACTGTTGGCATGTTTTCTCTGCTCTTTTTGCTGCCTGTCAGTTCCTTAGTTTTGGCATAAAGAGGTGTGTTTTGTTTTGTTTTTAAGAAAAAAATCATCTACCCGTGTCTATGTTTAGTTGATCACATTCCCGCGTGTTTCCTGTTGGCAGATAGTTGAGATAAGCTAAAGCAAGTTCCAAATTGTAAGCTGAAAAGGAGCAATCAGTGTTGCCCTTCAGCGTTGCAGTGGCATTATGGATCACAACAGCATCCTATTATGCAGTTTGTTGGGGTTCTTTTTCCTTCATTCAAATCGACAGTGACAAGTGACTTCCCATAACTCTTTGCATGAAGTCACAAGAAAGTTCAGCGTGTGCATCTACGCATTGACCACAACAACAAGAAAATCCGTGTGGTTTCCTGCATTTCCTAAAATCTAAATTCTCATTTTGTGAGGCTACTCAACAGGGGGACTGTGTAACGTATCTGCTGGGAACATGAAGATGTTTAAGATACAAAGATGTTACTCATGTTTAATATTGATTTGCATGGAGCTTAAGAAGAAATAGTTGAACAGTACCTTCCCCCCAATTTACTTGCAGATAGTAGGAAGACATGTCATAACAGCATGAACGTGCTTCCTCTGAAACCCTCTAAGTAGGTCATGTGGGAGTTAACATCGGGAGCCAGACAGTGATATACACTGTAAGGAGTTAAAAGCTGTCTCTATTTCATGGTGAGAGTCACCAAAGCTCTGCTGGGTTGATAGCCTTGTTATGCTGAACTGCTGGAAGAAATTGAAACTCCCTTGATGTATGTTTTCAATCCTTTTTGTAAAAATACTGCTAAGGTTTAATGTTAGAGAGCTCTCTTGTCACCTTCTACACTGTCAGTCATAGACTTGGGTTCTGAGCCCATTTCGTTTGTGAGCATCATGGAGTGTATGTGAGTTGTAGTCTCTGTTTTGAACGAGAATTGCACGTTCACCCAGGAAGAGAAAATGTCTGAAGTCCATCTATCCATACCTAAGAGGGATGCAGGAAGCCAGTGAGGACAAAAATGCAGTTGCAGGAAGAGTGGAGTGAAGATGAGACCATGTGGTCTCACCTCTGGGATCTGGAGAAGGTTTTTGGATTTGCATTAATTTCCCGAGTTCAGTTCATTTCAGAAATGCAGTGGCAATTGCAGACCCCCCGTGTCACTCTGAGGACAGAGTTCTCCCTCTTACCCTTGCAGAGACCTTCAAATGCCATCTTGATGCAGACTATGATCCAAGATTTTTTCCTCACAGGTAAAAGTCCTGTTCATGTGCAGGATTGTTATTATGAGTTTGTCTCACCTGTAAGTCTAGTCAGCACTCTACTAAATTGAAGCATCTGTTACGAACTGAGCTAGTTCATGCAGACCAGCCCCCTAAGTTTTACTTCTATTGTTCCTGTTTTTCTGGGCTTTGTGTGCATTTGTTTGTTGATGGCAAGTGCCCTCCACAGCATATGACTGCTGAAGCTTGGTGTCAGCACAAAAGCCACCCTGCAGGGTAAGATAAAAAATACTCTGTGTGGGCAACTGCATAGGAAGAATCTTCAAAGGAGTAATATGAAGAGCATCCCTTGAGATGATCAGCTGAACAAACATGGGACCAGTTAATCTTTCTGACCCACTGGTGAGTTCACGGTGTCTTTCAGAAGTTTCAGACTGAATGCAAGTTAAGAATAGAGATGTTGTGGATGCCCCATCCTTGGAAGTGTGCAAGGCCAGGCTGGATGAGGCTTGGAGCAACCTGGTCTAGTGGAAGGTGTCCCTGCCCATGGCAGGGGGGTTGGAACTGGATGGTCTTTAAGGTCCCTTCCAACACAAACCATTCTGATTCTGTGATAAGAATCCTTGAAGACGCGTTAGATGTCTCCTACCTAGTGTGTTTGCTGTTGATTTGTGGTTAAAACTTTAGTTGATGGTACAACATGTATTACTGCCGTGGACGGGAAGCTCTCAGTAGCAGAAGCATGGCTTCTATTTATAGGAACCTGATGGCTTGGTAAAGGCCAGTTAATCTCTGGGATGCCAGCCAGTGTGATTTCTGGATTTATGTCATGTTGCCTGTTACAACTCTAGCAGGCTTGGCTGTCGGGGCTGGTGCCTCCCCTTCAAAGGGGTTAATTTTGTCTCACTTTCTGAACACAAGGGAATAAAACTTTGCCTCTTTATTCTTTTGTTCCCCCTCCATTGCCCATGTTAATTTAATTTGATAGCCTGGCAAATAGGATTTGTCAAATACTGTAACCTTAAGCAACACAGATATTGAAAACTTGCTTTAAATATATATAATCCAGATGTGAGAACCAATAAAACACTCAGATGAAATGAAATGTCAGGCTTTGTGGGGAGAGAAAGGGAGAAATACTATTTGCCACTTATGTTTCCGCACAGCATTAAGTGCAGAGCAGGGTTCAATCAATTATATTAGTCTCCAGGAATGGAAACAGGTTTTGTCAGTTCAGTGCTAGGAGCTAATAGTAAATATGATTGATATCAAAATGCTGAATCTCACAAGACCTGTTAAGTAAAACCAACTCCGTGTTTGGGCAGTGAAAAGGCTAATCTTGGTAAGTATTTATGACTAAGTTGCTGAGATGATCTTCAGCTCGGAATGATAAAGTCTAGTTAAGCCAGTCCTTTAATATCATGCATGAAGTTGTTGGATTACAACAAACTCTTCCATCAACACAATGCATCACTTCAGGAGATAACACTTCTCTCCCTGTAGTGCTAACAAGAAAGCCACCAATTTAATGATTTTAGGTCTGCGGGAGTTACCCGGTTGGAATAAGCCAAGGAACCTAAAAGAGTGAGCGGAAGAAAGCTTCTAAGCTGTCGCTGCATGTGTGCTAAGTAAGTGAACTGTAATGCCCCGTGTGGGAATTTCACTTCTACAAATATATTCTCAAATTATGTGCATAAACCAATTTCTGATTCTGCAATATTTGTTCTCCTGTATGTAGGAAGAGCTGGAAAGATGTGCAGTAATTATCTTAAACTAATTTTCAGCTAAATCTCTTCACTTCTCCTAGTGACCTGTCTTTGGCAGAAGGGAAGAAATACTGAGTAACACTAGGCAATATTATCAAATAGTTCATTCCCCAGAAGTGCAGTTTAATTGTAGCTGAAATTGGGTATTCATCAAATTCAGAGCATAGGCCTAATAAGTAGGATTAGAATTTGAAAAGTTTAAAACATTTCTATTTTCTATATAAAAGGCAATGATTTTAATGTCAATATGAATGGTCATTTTAAATTTTCCTGCATTTAATATAAAACCTGAATAATTTTTCAATCAAAACAAAAGCATTTTTCGTAGTTTTAAAATAATTTGATGATAAACCACAAGTTTTATGCAGAGCTCAATTAGTAAGTAAATGTCAGTGTTCAGAACACTAACTTGATTTGTCTGTGCCCTATTGTGGTATGATAAAGTAAAGTTGGACTGTCCTTGGACTTAGTTCCATTCCCCACCATATGAATTCGGTGTCCAGAAATAAGTTAGAAATTGAACTGTATTTAAACCACCACCCTTCCTTGGCAATCCCAAGCACAAGTAC
>NW_010225533.1:0-2163 GCF_000690775.1 Eurypyga helias | reverse complement strand
AAATAAAATTCTTCTCCAGTTACACTGGGGAGAGGGAGAAGGGTGCAACAGAGAGGCGCAGATGAAAAACAAAGGTGGCCTGGAGTACCTGATGCTGGAATTTCGTAGGATCCCGACTGCTCACGGGCACCACGCTCCCATACACGTGCAACTCTCGGACAATGGAAACGCCTCCTTTCAGCTCGGGTCTGAAGGACTCCTCCGAACACTTCCGCAGTCGGAGAAGGCCAACGAGAATATCCTGCTCTGGATCTTCATAGGACAGGAAGGTCTCCCAGCCACCGTTAGCCACGTAATCTCTTCTAACCAATTCAATCTGGTCAAAGAGAAGGAGCGATGATGAACACAGAGAGGAAAAGAGAAAAGGGAAACTTCTTTAAAAAATATTTAAGCAACATGTTAAACAGACCAAAACCAATTTCATGGATCCATAAACTATTATGATTCAGAGAAAACATGAAGTGCTTTCTTGAAGGCCAATTTAATTCTAGATGGATTTTAGCAGTACCGGATAAGAGCTGCTCTTAATGCAGTCACAGTAAAGATAAAACACACGACTACTTTCACGGAAAAGTACTTGCCAATGGGACAGAACTAGTCTCCTATCCCTATCTGCAAGCTTTCCTGAAGGGCTGGGAGCCCACACGGCTACCTGTTTGTAAGTCAGAAACCTAAAAACTACGTTTCTTGAGTTACTCAAGTTCCGTAATCACTACAAAATCAACGGGAGCAGCAACTCTTGCCTCTAACCAAGGGACTTGCTCTAATTGAAATTCAGCTCGTTACAAACTTGCTCATGTAGAATGAGTAGTTTTGCATCTGCCTTCACTAAACCTGCATTTAGGTCCAAGTGTCTGCTTCTCTGCACCAGAAATGGCTTGAGATGTCTACAGACCATGGGACTTCCAAACAGCAATCAACTTCTTTGCTAATTACCAATTAGTTCCTGCCAGCAACACACAGGATCTACCCACGTGAGCAAACCGTGGATGTGAAAGAGCTGGTGTGGAGCGAGTACTGGATTACGTGTGCTTTTTTTTTTTGGTCATTCAGGGAGTGCTGAAGGCACCAAAACCATCCAGACAAGCACTCTGAGAGCTGGCCAGCAACAACAAACTGCTTCGAGACTAAAGCAGCTCTGAAGATCACAAGTAGAAGGGAAAATTTTTAAGGAGGGGGACTTTTTCCAAGGAGGGGGACTATTTCCAAGGGCAGGGAGTGAAAGGACAAGGGGTAACTGGTTTAAACGGAAAGAGGGAGATTGAGATGGGACATCAGGAAGGAATTCTTCCCAGAGAGGGTGGGGAGCACTGGGACAGGTTGCCCAGAGAAGCTGTGGATGCCCCATCTCGGGGAGTGTCCAAGGCCAGGCTGGATGAGGCTTGGAGCAACCTGGTCTAGTGGAAGGTGTCCCTGCCCATGGCGGGGGGTGGGGCTGGGTGGGCTTTAGGGTCCCTTCCCACCCAAACCATTCTGTCATTCCATGATTCAAAAATGAGTGGTGTCAGTGGATGTCCTGTGCACCAGCAATGCACTGGCATTTCCATCTTTTACACCCTGACAGTACAGTACAGGATTGCTCCCTGCGTACACCTTGCCATATTCTTCCCAGGACCACTATAGAGAATAAAGCAAAAGACCTCAGTATTTTTTATGCTAGTCCTCTCATACCCAGAAATCCATGAATTAAAGATCTGTTTACAGAAAAGCCATAAGGGATTCTGTCGCCTGTCTGCTCTACTCCCTGACGAAGCCTGGGTGAACACAGCTCACAATTAAATCCCTTAGTGACTACAGAAGCAAGGCTCATTGCAGCCCTGACGTACAGCTCACGGGGCAAGCGCCCAAGCAGATGTCTGCCCATGTGCCAAGTTCTCCAAGAGCACAATTCCACTCCAGCTTGTGTCAGGATGGCTGACACATACTGATGCACTTAACGGGAAGATCTGGATAACACCACTGATAAAATGGAAATGTACAGGAAAATTAAAGTGTAGGAGATTCTGTTTAACACCTTTGTCAGCAACACGGACGGTGGGATCGAGTGCACTCACAGCAAGTTTGACATGACAGCGAGCTGTGTGGTGCGGTGGCACACTGGAGGGAAGGGGGTTGGAGAGGTGGGACCGTGCCAATCGCATGGAGTTCAACTAGGCCAAGTGC
>NW_010225532.1:3574-7329 GCF_000690775.1 Eurypyga helias | reverse complement strand
ACCATTCCTTGATTCTATGATTCTGTGATAAAGAGCAAACAGTGTCTTGGGGCTTGGAGCAACCTGGGCTAGTGGACAGTGTCCCTGTGCATGGCAGGCACTGGGGGAGGCTCTAAAGGCCCCTTGAACCCAGACCGTTCTGTGGGTCTGTATTCTTGGTGCCACCCTAATGAATGCTATGACTTTCTCCTGCAGTCCAAATTTACTCCAGTGTGTCTAGCACAGACGCACATCGTAACGCATCTGAGCAGCGAACCCCTCGGCGTAAGCTGAATAACTTGTTTTGCCACCGCTAAGAGCAGGGAGCTGCCTGCGTGTTGTGCTGCAGAATGGCAGCTTGACCCAGAGGCTTAGGTATGTTAGTTCTAGCCGAGTCGCAGCCCTCGTGTCCTTGCTGCGCTCAGTCGCTGGGTTCAGCTGCAGACAGAACAATGCTTGGATCAGAACTCGGCGCTGCGAATGACCTGGGGACGTGTCTGCGTTGGGTGGTGCGTGTGGAGTGTCGTGGGACAGAGCAGCCTAACTGCTGACCTCTTTTTCAGATCGTTCTGTGGAAGGTCGATGAAATGGCGGCGTTAATTCACACTTTAGCAGACCACAGCGACGATGTCAACTACTGCGCCTTCTCACCATCGTGCTTGGCTACGTGTTCCTTGGACAAAACCATTCGTGTTTATTCCTTAAGCGACTTCACTGAGCTCCCGTACTCACCTTTGAAGGGCCACACGTACGCTGTCCACTGCTGCTGCTTCTCTCCGTCGGGACGTGTCCTAGCTTCCTGCTCAACGGACGGCACGACCAGGCTGTGGGACGCTGGCGACGGCCGGGTGCTGGCGGTGCTGGAGCAGCCCAGCAGCAGCCCCGTTAGGGTCTGCCGGTTCTCCCCCGAGTCTGCGTACCTGGTGTCGGGGGCAGCGGACGGGAGTGCGGTGCTTTGGAACCTGCAGTCGCTGACACCCTACAGGTGAGTGCCGCCCGGGTTACAGCCCTCGCAGCGCCGTTCCGGCCGCGGGCTGCCCCGGCTACGGGCTGGCAAACTGGCACCCCTGGCTGATGCCACGAACTAAGGGGTAGGATTTAGAAAAGCAGGAGGTTATCAGGAGAGGGAGAAGCTGAGTCTTTTAAACAGTGCAAACTCAGAGCTCTCATTTTTACTGTTACCTTTCGTCAGCCGTATCTTTTTGCCGTGTGTGTATCTCTTCAGCCGATGACTTTGTTGTCATCGTTACCGTTGGCTCTGCAGATGGGGTCTGATTAGAGACTCGGGAAGCTGCTGACTTTGTGCGCACTCCGTGTGACACCTCTGGGGTGAAGAGGATTCCCGGTAGCGAAGGAGAAGGGGCCGGGGTGTGCAGACAACAGTAACAGCGTAACCGGCTGACATTCCCTGCTCTTGGCTGTGGCTGTCATCTTTTCCTGCACTTCAGCTGGCATTAAAGGGGTGAGACACTTCCGACTGGCTTTGGGTTACTGTCCGATAACCTCAGAGGTGTTGGGCTGAGCACGCTGCCTTCCCGAGGACTGACCACACTCCCAAGTCCGTTAGGAATTTCCTTTTGGGATCAGTGTCACAGAGTGCCTGGGCTGACAGTTCAGGTGCAGAGACCATCTTTCGCATTGCTCTCTCCTGCGAGCGCAGGCCAGAATTGACCCCACGGCATAATGCAGAGTGTTCTCCTCAGCCACAGCCTGTCATACGGTCCGTAGTGTCTGTTTTGTCTGGAAAAACAGAACAGAGGAATCGTGGGAGTGTTCTCTTCCCTCACCCCCACACGGGTACCTCCGTGTTACGGCAGCAGGGTATTCATCTCTGGCTTCCAGAGCGCATCCTGCCACAGAATTTTAACAGCGCTTTGTGCCTTTCCAACGGTGAGTCTGTGCAGAGGGACTTCAGTTTGAAACCCACTTGCCAGCGAAGATTCCTGCCTTGGGGTGCCGCGCTCCGTGTGCCGAAGAGCAGGCCCTGGTTCCTGCAGCCGAGCTCTCCTTGCATCTCTGTCCGCAGATGGCGTGGGCTTCTCTCCCGCCTCTCCCCGCGTGCCGGTGTGCCAGACCTCCTGCGCCACACCGTGTTGCGGAGACCACTGCCTCAGAAAGTTACTCGCTCGCAGTTCTAATCCCACGTACCCTCGCTTTTCAGGTCTGGCAGTGTCAAAGATGGTTCTTTGGTGGCCTGTGCGTTTTCTCCTGATGGAAGTTTCTTTGTCACTGGATCATCGTGTGGCGATTTAACCATTTGGGATGACAAAATGAGATGCCTGGGTACTGAAAAAGCACACGATCTTGGCGTCACCTGCTGTGATATTTCCTCCCAGCCAGTTTCTGGTGAGTGACTTGGCTTGTCAGGAGAGGAATGTGCTCAGGCTACAGGTGTCATTGGGAAGAGCCCATGTTTTGGAATATGCTGAATACTCAGGCAGGAGTTGTGGGCGGGTTGATGGCCGGTCACATACGAGGTCAGCAGACGAGGTGATTAGCATGCTTAGGACAGCGCTCAGTAGCTAATTGCCCTGTCAGGCCTTGGAAGATGCTGGGGCAGTGGGTGAGTGAAGCCTGTCTGCCTGGGCTGACGAGGGTGTCAGGAGATGCAGCGCACGATCTCCATCCCCACTTTCTCGTCCTTGAGCTCCCCAGGGAGCAGTCCAGGATCAAAGCAGTGAGTGAGCCGTAACCCGAATAAACTGAAAGCGTGAGCCGCGGGGTGTGAACAGGCAGACTGCTTCCCTCTCCCTGGCTTTCTCCGCTGGAGGAACCTGGGGATCACTGAGCCCAGAAGCTCGCGTCTCCCGCGCAGCTGCGGTGCTCTTCAGACAGCACCTTAATCCTGGTGGTTCTTGTAGGAATTCTGGGACTCGGTACTGGCAGAGGTAACGCTGTTGAAGGTTCGTTATGGGGACTTGGGCCAGGCTGCTGTGCCAGTGTGGTGGAGTAGAGGAGCAGAAGGAATCTGGACTTAAGAATAATAATTTAAAAAATTGGTAACGGGCTGAAACAAGACGTTCAGAAGGGAACGTGGTAGTTCAGCAATGTTCGTATCCGTGGAACAGGGAGGGGAAAGCTGTAAAACTGTTCCTGCTGCCCGTCAGTGCCGTGTTTCCGAGTGGTTGGCTGGACTGCAGCCATGGGACAGCACCTGGTTTTTACAAGTGGAGAGTTGAACATCTAAAATGATGGAAACAGCCTGTCACTCAGTTTTGTGCAGAGTGTGTGGTGAAGTTTGAGAACTGCGGAGCTGTGAAGAACTGGATATAACCATGTACGTTAGGTTAGAAGACTGCTGTTGCACTCAGTAGCTGGAGGAATCAAACATTTACTGTCAAGGAAACTCGTAAAATACAAGCCCAGCGCCGGTCAGATCGGCGTGCCCAGCAGCCGGTGCTCCCCAGCAGCCACGCCTCTTTCTGCCTTCTGAATGGGGTCAGAGCTCCGCAGCGCTCTTACTAACGCTGTCAAAAGGTCGTGCTGAGATTAAGGAAATGTTCCAAATTCCGGTCAGGAGCACTGATGTCTATATGCTGCTCTTTTCAGTGCTTCTGCTTCCCACTAACACCTTTGAATTTTGTCAGATGGTGAACATGGATTCCGACACTTCCGGATGGCTTCCTGTGGTCAAGACAATCAGATCAAACTCTGGCTTATTTCGGTTACAGATTTCTCAGGTGTGTATAGTGATGCTTTCTTCCTATTCCAGTGTCTGAAGTCTGTGGGGAGAGTTTACGCGTAAGGTCAAACCTGGGTTGTGGTCATGGACCCGC
>NW_010225532.1:3009-3536 GCF_000690775.1 Eurypyga helias | reverse complement strand
CTGGGCCACGCCGCGCCCTGGGCCGCTGGCCCCGCACGTTTGATGCGCTGATCTATTTATCAGCAGTCGTAAAGATTGCAAGCAGATTGCCCCCAGTTCCCGCCGACGTTCCGATAACCGTTTGGGGTTGACTACCGCCGTTGTCCTTCGGAACGAGAAACACCCCTACCGTGGCCTTGGAGCAGGGTGGTCGGGTGACCCCTCCCCTCCACCAGACCAGGGAGCCGTTTCCTGTCGGCTCAGTGCACCTTGGCCCCTGCGCAGGAGCTGCAGGACGGACAGCGCGGTGGGCTCCTGCGGACGCCGCAGGTAGGGACGGGGCAGGTGGCCACAGCCTCTGCAGTGGGGACGTGTCTGCAGTCGCTTAAACAGACGTCTGCAGGGGCGCATGCCGCGTGTACAGACACGCGGTGAGTCTCTCGGACACCGTTAGGCATGCTGAGAGGGCAGGGCGAGGAACACCGAGACGGTGACGCTGCCTGTGACCTCTTACCCGTCCTCGCCGGACGCCTGGCAGAGCCGGGCGG
>NW_010225532.1:0-2972 GCF_000690775.1 Eurypyga helias | reverse complement strand
CTGCCGCAGCTTGGTCCTTCTGCAGCACCGGCTTGCCCCGGGTCGGGTACGTCCCTGTGCAATAGCTCGCTCTCCGCACCTCTAGGTGTTGAAGTGAAACACAAGTGCACGTTGGACGGACACTCTGCCCCGGTGCTGGCTTGTGCGTTTTCCTGCGACGGGCGGATGTTGGCGTCCGGGTAAGCAGCATCTTCGGCTCTCCAGCCCCTTGCAGCTGGCACCTGGCCAGGCTCAGGCTCCGGTGCTGTAAATACTGACTTCAAGATGTATTTCCAACGATTAAGGAAGAGTTCTGTCGCCTCCAGAACTACTGCAGCGTCTTTGCTATTGGTCGATGTTGTGGGTGATTCCGTTTGAAGTCTGTGATGTTGGAAGCTCCGCTCTCCTGAGCGTCGTAATGAGCTTTGTGATTCCCTGGTTTAGGGGATACGTGCCTTTCGTACTCCAGCATCTGCTGAGTGCAGATCGGCACCGGAGTCTCACCGGCCCCTGGGGACCCCGCTCAGGATTTCCTTCTCACTCAGGCCCTTTCAGGGACTTTTGGGAAAGTGAAGTATCTTGAGGTTTTTGGTTGAACTTAAATTCTCTCCCCTGCTGCACACCCGGAGGATGGCAGCACAGGCCTTTTTCCCCGAAACAGCGCGTGACTGTGGGCACTGTGGAGCAGGGTTTGGTGTCAGCGCTCTGCAGGAGAAGGGTTAAGGCTCAGTCGTGGACCATTGGGTGGAGACGGGTGCTGGTACCACTCGTCGGGGACGTTTCTGAGCTGGAGTTTCTACTTGCCACACGGACTGTTGCTTCTGTGTGCGTTGCTGCGAGCGAGCTGCCGGTGCCATACGGCCTTTCCGGGGGCAACGTCAGGACCTGCGCCGCGCGTGTCACGCGCTGTGTCGTGTCCGGGCTGCATCGCACTGCGGCGTGCACTCCGGGTTGGAGCAGAAGTGAACCCAGTGCTGAGAGCAGCCCTTGGCCAGGCAGAGCCGTGCGGCTGCGTGCAGACACAAGCTGCGGTACGGACAGGGAGGGCAGCGAGTGGGCCGGTTCGCGCCCGCCCCACGCGCTTTCCCCCATCAGAAACCCGCAGGAAGTGCAGAGGTCCCGCGTTTACCTGCCTGTGCGTCAGGCCCGAGGCACAGCTCATGGTGCCCCTTTAGGTTGGGGGAGGGGACTCGGGTACCAGTGGTGTTAAGAAATCTGTTCGCTCTCGTTTTGTTTGTGGAAAAGGGGGGTTCCTTCCTCTTTTTAATTAAAAACAGCTCCCTTTTTCTCTCTGTGTCATTTTAACACGGGTGTGTTGTTTTTTTTAAAAGGTCTGTGGACAAGTGTGTCATCGTACGTGAGCCTGTAAGTATGGGCAGTGTGTGAGCAGCTAACGCTGACGAGCAGGAACCGTACCAACCCCAGATATTTGTTGTGCGCTGGGGGGAGTTTGGGGGAAGTTTCTCCTGGGAGTTGCTGAGCCCGTCTCCCTCTTACACACCCTTCTCTGGGGATTTGTTGGTTTTGCTCTGCAGCAGAGGTTGCTCAGCTACATGTTGTCTTCGGGTTGGAGTAGAAGGGTTTGTTATCCTTCCCTTAGCTTCCAGAGCAGGAAGGGCAGGAAGGGCTGTAGCTTTTGACATCAAATCGAGAATGCCGATCATAGAAATTCCTTGGCTGCCTCTGCGGAGTGCACACAGAGCAGAGGCATAATAAAAATTCAAGACAGTTTTTATGTTACATACAGTGTCTTTTTTCTAAGCATCTGGTTTAGGCATTTTCTGTAGGACTACGTGTGTGTGATGCTGTTGACACGTCTTTTGCGGCTCACCCCGAAGTGGAACTTTAGTACTTCATGGTGTTAAGAATGATTGTGCTGAAGGTGGAGGATGAGCAGCTGTTGAGCTTCTCCAGGTTGCTCTGCACGTACCAATGTCCCGAGACAATTAGTTCAGTTAGGGCTAAAGTTTTGACCCAAGTCACTCATTTGGTACCTTCCCAATTTGTGGCCCCATTGCTTTAGGAGTTTGAGGCTTTGACGGGTGTGCAAGACGTTCCCTAGATTTTTGGAACCCCAGGAAATGCAGAGATGCAGAACGCCACAACAGGATTTCGGTCCTGTTCGGCAGCTTTTGTGGCCTTAGGTTTTACCAGATGGGACCACAACTTCTACAGCTGTTGAGAAGTGGGGACAGACCAGGCAGAAGTCAACCCCAGTGAGAGGGAGAGAGAGAGATTTCAGCCTGGAACAGGACATTTTCCTCCTTGCGGACAGCCCGAAACCGAGTGCTGGCGATCGGTCGGTGGTGCAGAGTAACTTCCCTCTTCATCTTTCCAGTCTGTCTGCGTCTGTCAAGGAACCAGTACCTGTCATAAGAAGGAAAGTCTTTCAGATGAGAAGTTAAAACTGCAGAAATTCAGGAATTTGGGCTTTAGTAGCACCCAGTGATGCTGCTGGAACCACGGGTGGGCGTGCTGCTCGGCCCAGTTGGCGCAGCCAGCGCGGGTGCCGTCAGTTCCGGGCATTCTCCCGTCACTGTGCTGCCGGTTCCAGGCTGGTGGGGAGCGGTGTTCCGCTCCGGTGGGCTGAACGGGGGCTGCCAGCAGGAAATTTGGGTTGCGTTGCTGACCGCAGCCCAGCAGCCCCGGCGAGGTTGCGTGACTACATCATCGTCCGAGACGTAATGTTACTCCTTACTTTGAAAGGAAGGCTATACATTAATGAACATTCTTTTTATTAAGATGTAAAATCACAAATTCTTTTTCAGAGCACTGGCAGCACCCTCCATACTTTGTCTCGGCATACCAGGTCAGAATCCAGCAGGCTTACTGTGTTTTGATAAATAAGAGGTTCAGTCCTCAGCTGGGGCGTTCTCACACGCCGGTTTGCGTCTGCAGATACGTTACAGCTTGTGCCTTCGCACCCACTCGTCCCTTGCTGGCCACAGGCTCCATGGATAAAACGGTCAACGTCTGGCAGCTTGGCCCGGGGC
>NW_010225531.1:0-1791 GCF_000690775.1 Eurypyga helias | reverse complement strand
GCCGCTTCCGGTGTAGCGCAGGCCCCGCCCACGCGAACATCACAGCTTCCCGGAGGGGCCGGAGCTTTTCCGGTCACGTGAGCGAGGGGCCGGCTATGGGTGGAGTCTCGGCGAGTTCCGCCCCTTTTGGGGCGTGGCCAGGCAGCGCGGGCACCTACGTCAGTACAGCCGCCAGGCTGCCTTCTCCGGCCCCCGTCTGCGCCGCGTCCCTCTGGGGAACAGCGAGGGAGGGTAACGGCGCTCCTGCGCTGCTCCGGTAGTGGGAGGCCCCTTCCCTGGGCCCAGTAGGTCCTGAAAGGTAACGCGTGCCGGGATAGTCCCACTGTACATCCAGAGAGAGGAGGATCCCACCGCCAGCAGTGCCCGCGCCACGGCCGACATACGGCTGTCGTGGGCATTCGGAGAGATGCGTTTGCTGCTGCCAAACGCCGTTGCGAAGTCACGGTTAGTAGCTGCAGACCACGTCTAACCCTGATGTACCGAGGATGAACAGACAGGAAAAGCAGCTCTGCCAAGAAGAATCAAGACGTGGATGGTTTTGGAGGATAGAAGGAGGGAGGGCACACACAAACAAATCCCATGAGCTGCCAGATTTGGGGACACCATGTGAAACATTACCCATAAACGTTATTACGTTGCCAGCTTGTCCTTTTAAATACTCAAAAATTGAATTGATCTTCATAGACGTGCTGTGTGAATAACAGAGCAGTGCTACATACATCGTCGTACGCGTGCGGCTTGCTCCTCTTGCACATACTTCCGTTACATCACGCAAGTGACTCGTTGCCTCTGCCCCCTAGTTCTGCCAAATGCATCGAGTACTTTGGATTTCACGGCAATTTAGTGTTTTAGCGTGGCTAGTTTACTAACGTAATTATTTGTAATTCCCTATTCTGCTTTTGAACAGACTAACTCAAAGGAGCAGGCAGTATTAACTCCAAGGAGTAATTTTGCTTAGGAATTACACTGCGACTTTGGCTGTTGCAGATGAAGTGCTAATTGGCAGTTACCAGTTATCGGTGGCAAAGCTCCTGCCTGTGGCAGCACAAATGTTTTGTGCTTTGTGTGCTGACAGAATTTACAACAAAATAGATTAGTTTTCCCTATTCAACAGCATCAGTAGGGGGGGATGACCTCACCTTTGCAGGGATGTAAAACTCCTTCTGAGTGTTACAGGCCCTATGTTTTGATTCTTTATGTCAGACTGATGAGACGAAGCATCACAGGTTAACCCTTACAATTGCAATATAGTAACCAAGGTGTTCTTGCTCCATGTTAGGCTGACAGCAATGCTAAAGGGTAATTCTCAGAGTAACGTAGCAGTTGGAATGCCTTTCTGTGTTAAGTTTTTTAGGTGACATTTTGTTCTTCACTGTGCGCTGTTTGATGATAACGTGTTCTATTTCAGTGGTATTTGATTAGGATTAGTTTGACCTAATTCCTCTTTCCCACTGTGCTCCGTTGTATGCTACACTAAGTTCTCGCATGTTCTTACGTTTGCACTGCTGTTACGATGAGGATTAGCTGTTTTGACCGTATTTTTCTTGCTGTGTTGAGCTGTTTTGGACAAGGCACTAGCTTTAACGATGCTTCAGCTGTTACGCTGTGTTGATGACACACCGCCCCTCGCTATTTTGACGACGCGCTGTACTTTCTCAAAGCACATTCCTGAGATTCTGACGATACCCCGATTCTGTCTCTTCCTCAAGCACGTTGCTGGGAAAGGTTTGGGAACAGGAGCGGGGCCCCTGGCTGACCGGTAACCCGAGGAGCTGTCCAGAGGGGCCGAGC
>NW_010225530.1:0-963 GCF_000690775.1 Eurypyga helias | reverse complement strand
AGCGGGGGGGGAGGGAGGGGGCAGTTCTGGGTGCAGGACCAGGTAGCGAGAGGTTAAGAAGAAACGGGGATATGATTGGTAAACAAATTGTGCAGAATAGAGCTGGATTCATATTGACTTAGTTATAGGTCATCTGCTGCCGGTGCAAAGGGAGGAAATATTTACTTTACACATATACTTTATGATCTTGGGGGAATTAGAGGAAATTCAATAAGAAAACGGCTAGAATCATTTTAAACCCCCTATTTAAAAGACTTAAGCAAATTAGAGTCTTATCAGATTAAAATCCACTACAAATGTAAGAGCATTGTCTCCGTCGAAACGCTGTGGGGTCTGAGGAAAGAGATTCTTTGCCAAATCTCAGGGATAAAAACACGTCATTTAAACACCAGATAATGAGCAGAATGTAAATTAATTTAACCTTCTTTACTAACAGGCTGCGAAAGTAATATGTATAAGCGATAAGTAAGATTGCGGGGGATGATACGTACCTCGAGCGAGCATCCGCGACTGAGAGGGACCTTTGCGGGGGAGGGGAGGGGAACAAACGGATGCAGACGAGTTTGGACGCTGGATGTGGGTGTGGAGGGCCAGATCAAGGGGCTTTCGGTAACTTTTCGATGCCCGTGACCATGCAGAAGAATTGAGGATAGAGGCGCAGACTGCATTTTCCTCGCCTGGGCTCCCTCGGGCTCCCCATCCCTAACAGGGCCCGCATCTCCCCGGTGATAGGCGCCGGGAAATCCCGACTGACAGGGTGAGGGCGACCTGCCCCCCCTGGAACCAGCCCCGCTTCTTCCTCCTGCGGGACCCGCAGCAGCCTCGCCCCCGCGTTCTAAGGGACTGGGGACAGCGCAGCCCGACCCCGGGGGCGAGGGGTCGAATCCTGCCCCCCGCAAACCTCGGGGCGGGGGTGTCGATCGGGAGGCCGCGTGGGGGCGATTTGCGGGGGGGTGCCTGGGG
>NW_010225529.1:0-10937 GCF_000690775.1 Eurypyga helias | reverse complement strand
CTGCACCTGCACTCCGAGGGGTTGAGCGCGACCTTGACTGCGAAATTCACCCTCCCGAGCCCTTCGTAGCGCAACAGGTTGGGTGGCCAAAGTAGAGCGTGCAAAACCATTCCTCCTGTAACCTGAGAACGATCCGTAAGGGGCGCGCCCAGGTGAAATTAAGAAAATTAAGGCAAATACCGTTAAATTTGAGTTTGTTATACAGAGGAAAACTTTAAGTGGCCCAGAAACTGGAATCTTGGGTCTCAAGATGAAGGGGAAATAGCAAAAGGTAATACAACCACCGTGTATCAGAGGGAAGAGAAATGTGTGCGGACTGGAGGGAGTGACAAAGGAAAATCGTTACTCCTTTCCCGGTTCACGCAAGGGCCGCACACCAAGGCCGACAACGCTCCCTAGGCACGGGATTCCGCCCCGCGCTCAGGTGGAGAGAAGCGAGCTCTCCCGTTCCGCAGTAACGCAACGTGGAGCTGGGATCCGAGTCGGGTGGGCAGCGAGGACCAGGGACCGACCGAGGCGCGAGGGGAGCAGCTCTTCTGCCACCCTAGAGGGGCACCAACTGTCAGTGCCAAGTTCCTGCTGCTCCCAGAGTTGTGTCTGGCACCAAGAGGAAGCGGGGTCAAGCAGAGGATGCGATCCCGTTATCCAAGATGAACCTTCAGTTGGGAGCCCACGTTTTGGAAGCAGGGAAGGACAGAGTGGTCTGGAGGCCGGTCCTCAGTTTGTATGGGACAGGGGTCCGGAAGACGATGATCCCCAGCGCGGGTTCTTCTCGGTTTTTGCCACCGATACCCAAAACCACTTTTCCCTGGACAGCTATGCTGCCACAAGATCCCAGTTCCACAGGGATGAAGAAGATTTCCAAGGAGCTAAAACTTTGTGTAGACCTGTCTCTTCTTTGGCATTTAAAGTAGACGGGAATGCTTGGCCCCAGCGGAGCAGGCAGTGGGACAGCACAGAGGCTGCGCTCCACGCCAAGAAGTCATAACTCCTGAGCTCCAAGACCTCAAGCACAGGATTAAGTCCTGGAGGTGGCATATTTGCTAGGAATTTGCCTTCCTCCTGAACCAGGAAAACTGACACTGCAGGAGAGATGTAGTTTGGTGGTGCCAGTGCAAGGTGGCACAACCCTCCAAACGTAAGAGGAGTAAAAGCAGGCCCGAGAAGAGAAGAATTCGAGTTTACCTCGAGGCCGCCTGCGTACTTGGAGGGTGGGAGGGAAGAGTTCAAGTAAACGTAACAGGACTTCAGCAGTAGCACAGAAGGGATAAAAAGGGGAAAACTATGGATTTAAAAGGTCAGCAACACAATTTATTCTTTAAGTTCCCCAGTGTGAAAGATGCTGCCTCAGTTTAGAAGAGCAGAGGGTCCTACAACTGCTTCATCGGTCAGCGGCCATCAAATGAAAACGCCAGGAGCGAGTGTGCCCCAAAGGCACCACCGAGGCTGAAAGTATCCAGTTCAAGCGGCTGTGACGTAGAAACTTCCCGTGTGGAGACGTAGAAAGGCAAAAACGTCACCAGAGACGGCGCAGGCTGTTAGTTCCCACAGCTGGAGTGACAGCCTTGGGAATGACCTTAGACACGTTTTTCACAAACTCGTAAGAGAACAAATCCCGCCGAGACGCGACCTGCTGTTGAAGATCACCTACGGGTACCTGGACACGTACACCCATGTGTAGGCACACACATACCCATATATATGCTTCTCGTCACCCGGGAGTTTTCCTGCTTCCCGGAAAAGGTCAGCACCCTCGTGCTTCGGCTGCAACACAAACATACCAAGAGCACCTCCATCGCAACCAGCCATTCCTCCTTCTCCCTGTACACGCACAGCTCGGTCACACCCCTGGTAAACAATCACCTAAGAAACACGTGCGTGGGTGCAGTCCAGGGCGACTGAGAAGAGCTCTCTTGGCACTGCGAGTTGGTACGGTCACGATCCCGCTCAACAATTGAGAAGACTAAAAGGAGTAACCAAAATCTGAACCAAAGGCTTTACAAAGATTCGGTCTGCTGGCCCAACAAATCGGCCTGAGTGAATCATAACAGTTTAAGACTCATTCAGAAACATTTGGTGGCTGTGGAGAAGCGCAGTAGAATTCTCAGCGAGAGCTGTAACGGCCACATGCAGGGAGAGAAAGCGTCACTGTTAAGGGAGTCACAGTTGCGTGCAGGGAACGTACCGTTCTGAACGGCAGCGGCGGCGCAGGCACAGCAAATGGGGAGATGAAAACCTTCAGTGGGGGGCGACTTACAACATTGCTGAAACATAAATCAGCTCGGGCCGGACGGCATTTCTGCAGGCCACCTAGCACCAACGCCCTGCTCCAAGCGGGGCTGGCTGCAGAGCCAGCGTGGCTTACTCGGCCTTACCCTGCCGCGCTCTTAAAGTCTCGGTACAAGCGGACCCTTCGATGACTGGAAAACACTATCATATTGCCCTTTCCCAGGAAATTAATTACCTAATGGAAATTTTGGAGCTTCTTCAGCGCCATCAGCTCCCTCTGTGGATTCTGTAACTTTCACAGCTTCTCTCGAGTCTCCCGGAGAACTGTAGGTCACATCTGCTGGTTTCAGTTTATCACGTGCCTTAAATGAAAAAAAACCAAAGGGTTACATTTCCTGGCACAGTACTTCAGGCATCAAACTGTCAACACAAAGACAGGTCCCCGAAGAACTTTCAGTCAGTCAGACTCGTGGTGTTTACACTACACGCTGCATTGTCCACGCAAACAAAAGCAAACTACTTGATTAGTTTTACCAGCAGGAAGGTTCCCCCTGGCTTCTAGTCGTAAGCCGGCATTTTTCATTTTAGTTCCAAACCCGTTCCCTGATGGACAATCGGAATTTAGAGTAGGAGGTGAATTGGTATCTTGTTTCCCAGCTACAAGCAGATAATGTAGGGTTGGGGTTTTTGTCTTCTGTGCTTTGCCTGTGACTTGCAAAGTCAGACCTCTGTCCACCAGAAAAATACAGTACAAAAGTAAAAGAACCGGAACAGACACCCACGTTACCACAAAGCTGCCATCAGCTGAGTGGAAACCAGAGATGTGGATAATCTCTGACACTACTGTTTCACTTCAACACTTCTCTGGGAAATCGTGACCGCAGAGTCAGACTGGAAACAGCGTCAACCTGAGGGCCACGAAGGCCTGAGGGCTGGAGTCTCTCTCCTGTGGGGACAGGCTGGGAGAGTTGGGCTTGTTCAGCCTGGAGAAGAGAAGGCTCCAGGGAGACCTTACTGCAGCCTTCCAGTACCTGAAGGGGCTACAAGGAAGCTGGGGGGGACTTTTTACAAGGGCCTGTAGTGACAGGACAAGGGGGAACTGGTTTAAATTGAAAGTGGGGAGGGTTAGATTGGGTATCAGGAAGAAATTCTTCCTGGAGAGGGTGGGGAGGCACTGGGAGAGGTTGCCCAGAGAAGCTGTGGATGTGGAAGTGTCCAAGACCAGGCTGGATGAGGCTTGGAGCAACCTGGTCTAGTGGAAGGTGTCCCTGCCCATGGCAGGGGTGGGACTGGATGGGCTTTAAGGTCCCTTCCAACCCAAACCAGTCTGTGATTCTATGAACCTCTGCAGCAGCCACAGTTTACTGTCAGGTCAGGCTGAAGAAACAGGGCTTTCTCTTTTCAAATTCAGGCTGCTCAATTTCCAGCTAATTGTATGTGTCTTCCCACTGCAGTCGGCTTCGACTCGTTTCTCAGTTGCTGAGCGACTGGCATTTTAGCCAGTCCCCATTTACACTGAGGTACCTTCCTACGTGGTTTATTCTAACAGAGGCCAAGTGATGGTCTAACCTGGAGAGGATTTCTGGTTCCTGGTGATTAGGTTCTGGCAGCACTGTGCAGAATTCACTAATAACCACACTGTCTATGAAGTGATCCTTAAAATTCCTGAAGGATTATGAATGCTGTAAGCTCTAAGCAGCTTACACTTTGAAGTCTCTTTGATCTTGACAATATCAGTAATTCAGATGTTCTGTGGATCCGAAAGGTTGACATCCATTACCAGGATTTTAGAATTCAGGTACGGAGGAGGGAATACGCTTATCGTACGAGCTCCACCAAATGGCTGATGGCTAACGGCATCGTGTCCAGCACCGGTGTCCATGATGCCATCCCGAAAAACGTAAACAAGAGAGTAGACCTCTCAAAGAGAAGCGTCAGTAAGGCCTTCCCGACAGGTTTGTGTGCCTGGGATGGTGCATGCTGCCTTAACGTACAGCATACACCCAGGACAGGAATGTCAGAGTATTTCTTAATCACAGACTGGTTTGGGTTGGAAGGGACCTTAAAGACCACCCAGTTCCACTCCCCCTGCCGTGGGCAGGGGCACCGTAATCATCAGCCTAACTTGTCTAGAAAGGTGAGATACTCACTTCCTCAGTCCTCTTTCTTTCTTGCTCCATTTCATATTCTTCCTTGGATTTTCTGCAACACAAAATACAAGTAAACACTCCACACTCCTTCAGGGGTGGTGACTGCTAGGTAAACTCAGCACTGCTTAAATATTTGAGGGCTACCAAAACAGTTGTAAGTAGCCAAAATCCTTCCATAACTTAAATGAAAGTGCACTCTTCATAGAAATAAACGGGCACGATAAACGCACAGAACCCAACCTCCTCAGCTTACCTTTCCCTGTGCAAAGGTAATGGTGTAAGAATTTCCAGGGCTTATCTATCCCTCGTTTCATTTCCTTGTTTAAAGACAGGAGGGGCAGTATTTCCAGAATACAGAGGGAAAAAATTAACATAACGTGAATGGATTGATACGGTATTACTTGTTTAAGGTCATCAACTGGGAGCAGAGGAGAATCTGTAGAAGTTGTGTCAGTCACAACTTCGGTGAGATTTTGACAAGAACACTCCTATCATCTGGAAGATGAAAACGGGTTCCTGGAAAAGGCTGGAAGAGTTAGGTCCTCCATACCTTCATTTTTTATGTTACAACAGTGTACCAAGTAGGACTGTTTCATTTGTTTTACCTCAGAACCTCCCTCAGTATTTTCATTTCTTCTTCTTCAATTTCGCTGAATACATCCGAGCCCTCTGTCAAGCAGTCGGGCAACACACCTATGGCAAACACAGGGCAAAACGCAGGTGCTAAGGAATTACTCTGTACTCCATTTGGCATCGTTCCTCAGGCAGAGGAGAAAGGAAAATAGAATTAAAAAACCCAAACACCTAATTCCGTCTAACTGTTCCATAAAGGATCCCAGATCCTGGGCATCGAGTTGCGAGTAGGAGTAAGGCAAAGGTTTCTGACCTGTGAGAGTTTTGACATCTAAGGGTAAAGCGTAAGCCATACTCTGCACTGACCACTACACGGCATCTCCTACAGCCTGCAGTTCAGCCATGGCCAGCCAAACCGTTTTCACGTGACAGCTGACATTTAAAAATTGGCCTCTGCGAACACACAGAGCCATCGAAAGAACACCACGACGACGAAGGAAGCGACACCCCGCATTTACCGCTCCTTACCATTCCTTTCTTTAATGATTCTGATAGCTTGCAACTGCATTTCGATATTTTTCTGTACCATCATTTTTTTAAACAGTCTAAAATCTTCCGCTGCCAGCACTGTTTGCAAAATGGCCTGTGGGAGGGAAGAGATGCACCACATTAAAAACCCCAGAGAAATCACACCCATCTCAGTCTGCCTGAAACTGAGGCAAGTTCTGCGAGCACGTTTTCAATAACTGTATTTAATTCCCCCATCTGTCTGTTTTTCCAGCCGTATAAGTTGAGCTAATAGCCAACAAAATAATTTGATGGTTTACATCTTTAGATCAACGTGCCTTTAGATCAACATTATAGCAAACACCGGAGGTTTCCCAGCGGAAATTCACAACTGCAAATCATTACACTTCCTGAAGAGATGCGTAAGCTTGAGTGAGGAACGTGGCTCCGAGGACGCTTGTTAGGCGTCTAGGAGGGGATACAGCATCACAGCCCCACCTGAACCAACAGCAGAGGCTCCCTCCCCTCCGCCCGATATACCCGAGATAATTCCGAGAGGTATCTTGGAGCTGCCGGTATTAATGAAAGCATAAAGCTAAAACCAAAATCCTGTATTTCTGCACAGCAAAATTTACCTGTGAAGTGTGTGTCTTTGCAAGAGGAGATGAAAAAGCTTCTTGAAACTTCTCTTCATTAATTCCAACCTCTTTAAGATAGTCTTCTAATAATTTTTCAACCTGTAAGAAAGTATAAGCCTTACCTTCTAGGAGGTTTTACCCAAGAATCATGACCTTTTTTTTTCAAAACTGTATATTCTTCTCTGCTGACACCGTATTTTTTCAACTCAAAGGAAAATCATTGCAATAGTATCAGTGATTTTTCTGATACATCAGGCTTTATTGAACTGTTCAAAATAAGCACTTTGATTGCTAAATTTGATTACTTCATTTAGCTCCTCCAATTTCCAAGAACCTCGCTTCCCTTCTTTTTCCCCAGGCACCTGGCTAGCATTCCTTGTTATTTTTTTGCCCTGTAGGTAAAAGGGTTTTTTGCCAGTGCCTGAAGCACTTCAGGGTCGGAGCAAAAATGGATGTGGGTCTGTACTTATTCAACTGATGCTTTTCAACATCCAGTATTACCAAGCCTCATATATATATATTTCTTGGAAATCTACCACAAAGAGTGAATAATGCTCACCAGAGCTTGGTACTCCTGATAAATTTCTGTATAAGACAACTTGCTTTCTTCTTCATCATCAAAAACTGGGGGGAAAAAAACCAAAACAAAACACAACACACATTTTGGAGTTAGCGAACGCACCACAACTTAACTTATGCCTTAAAGATTAACCTTTACAAGGTAATATATTTAATCACATGGAAGTATAGGCCATGGTTGATGATGATAATGTATTTTTCCACATTCAGGCTAAGCATGTGCTTTCGGTAATTTAATGTAACTAAATTTCACAATTTAATACCAGGAAATTCTATCTTTGTAATAGAAGCAGATTTCAAAGCTGCAGCTAAGTTATGTTTTAATTGTTTCTATCCTAATTTAGACAAAACAGGCATCTGTATAGCACAGGCCACATTAATCATGCTCATTTAAGTTCATATTAACTCTTGACTGGTATTTCCTTTTGACTGGAAATACCAAGCTAACGATCTCTACGCTGCAGGATAGATGGAAGAAGCAGAAAAATAAGATGAACTGAAAACTAGGGTTTGGGTTTTTTCAGTTTACGGTTTTCACATGTCAACAACGAGCAGAGGTAATGTAAAACCTAGCAATTAAAGCAGAGGCTTAGAAATAAGACTTCCTCAATCCCCTTCAAGATTAGCCACTACATGTTGGACAAGTCACTTCCCACGTGCATGCTTTGAAGTCATCCGAATGGGAATTCTGCTCAAATCGGTGAAGGAGTGTGATTTATTCTTCACACATATAAGACATCTCTGACGGAAGATGCTACTGCCGCGCACAGGATCAGCGTAACCTTCGCGCTGACTGAGAGTGACTTTTAGAAAGCCTCACTTCCCAGCTGTGACAGCCCTGAGGCCACGTCCCTCTGAAGCGTGACAAGGTGCCACGCAAGACATATGTCTTATATGTCCTCATATGTCTTATGAGGAGCGACTGAGGGAACTGGGCTTGTTTAGCCTGGAGAAGAGGAAGCTGAGAGGAGACCTGATCACTGCCTACAACTCCCTGAAAGGAGGTTGTGGAGAAGTGGGTGTTGGTCTCTTCTCCCTAATGACAGATGATCGGACAAGGGGGAATGGACTCAAGCTGCGCCAGAGGAGGTTTAGATTGGATGTAAGGAAGAAGTTCTTCACCGAAAGGGTTATCACGCACTGGAACAGGCTGCCCAGGGAGGTGGTGGAGTCACCATCCCTGGATGTGTTTAAGAGACGGGTGGATGAGGTGCTGAGAGATATGGTTTAGTGGTGGACAGATACGGTTGGACTGGATGATCTCTAAGGTCTTTTCCAACCCAGCGATTCTATGATTCCATGATTCTAAGACGGCTGGTCCTAAACCACAAAGCACTTGCATCACTTTCTAACAAGTTAGGGCAATGCGATGATAGAAATCTCATTGCATGGTTCAGGCCCTCTGGGTGAGCAAGGGAAATTTGCTTTTTAAGCGATGGAACCTGGAAAACCATTTGCTTTTGTCTCATTTTTGCACAAGGGAATTTTTTTTAATGAAGGGATGTTAAAAAAGAAAAGCTTTAAAAATATCTATGAATAAATTCAAATGGTAGAAAAAGTACTATAACTCTTACTCTAGAAATTCTGCAGCTGCTGTGGCGACAACTGTATTACCAAACCCAAGAGGGTAACTGCCTCTATTGTCTTCTGCATGTCCTCCCCTCTGGGGATCCCCCTTACAGCCCCCAACCTTTGTCTTAGCTCCTCTGTTGCCTTCTCCCCCCTGCCGTTCCTTCCCACCCAGGGCACAGTGACACAGGGATGCCACTCCTCAGCCTCTGCGATGCCAATGCAACCCTCACACTGCCGAAGGGATGCTCCCAAGCCTGCCTCCTCCCGCAGCTGCGGGACAACGTGGAAAGGTGAGTGGAAAGCCTGCACAAACTGCTCCCTGTTCGCAGGCTCTGGACAAAAAGAGGATGAAGTGCCAAGTAAAGCAAGCTGCGGTCAGCATCTCCTCCGAGTTAAGTGGCATTAAGGAGTAATGAATGAAGACCTTGAATTTTCTTGAGTCAGGGCTCCTAAATCACATAGTCACTATTCTCCCTAAGGGTCTGGCACGGAGTCGTTGGTTGCTGAGAGGAACAAAGATCTGAAGAATAACTGTACCAAGATAAGGCAGGGGACCCAGATATCCTGGGAGACAAACTCATCATTTCCCTGTTAAAACTGAAAGTCTTTCTAGGACCCCTCAGATGGGAGAGAGAGAAAGCAAACAATTATCAGCAGATAGAAAACCATTAGGATCATTGACAAGTTGAACTGCCACGACATGGCTTAAGGAACTACAGTTCCAAAATAAACGCCTTACAAACCAGTTACCAAACTCAAATTCTGGTTTTGAGGGATCACAGATTATCGTCAGTTAATCAAAATGTTGCTAATTTCCTTGTTAAGCCCAAAGACTAAACGTTTTGAGAACGAAAAGAATTCTGTCCTGATGAAATATGCTATTAAGAAACCAGGGGTGGAATCAGCACGGTAGGTCTATAGCAAGGAAAAGCAAATAGCACAGGTATCTGCGACTAAAACTCCTGATTCCTTTACCCGTGCTGCTCAGCAACGCCAGCATTGCAGTCACACTGCTTTAGCCTTCTCCTTTCTCTCAGCAGCTTGTCCAACAGCACTCGGTAGCACAAACGATGCCCTGGAAGATCATTTACCGCAAGGGATTTCTCTACTTTCTTCCTCCAGTTTCTCACGCAGAACACCCAGCAGGACGCGACCGTTACATAAGCCTACGTGGGAATTTACAAATCTTCTTACTGCCAGCCAATTCCCCTCGACCTTCTAAAGAGTGACCATTGCTCCGGAGAGGGATAATCAATTCCCCGATTCCTAAACCTAGACCCTTTGCATGGTAATCAAAATGCTGGACCAACCTCGAGTTCAGGTAGACTTTTCCAAGGAAAACGGTTAGCCTAGATTTCTCTGCCACCTCCCAGCTGAAGGGAGCGTAGCAGCTTCACCTCTCTCATTTCCCACTGCAGTAGGAAAAGGCGTACGTACTCACGACGATCCCGCCTCACGCAAAGCTTGGGAAGGGTAGAAACAATTCCGCGAAGCAAGTCGTTTAGAAGCTGTGATGGGAATCAGAGGGGCGTCCGTTTCACTGAACACGAAACAAAAACTCTTAATGGGCCCTAACAAGAATGACAGCACAACAGGCACGGGCGGCCCTGCTGAGGCCAACCACGACGGGAGCTGATCTGGAGCCCGCAGCAGCAGGCGGGGGAGGAAGGAGTAAGCACAAGCAGGTAGGATACTCTTAGTAAGAGCCATTCTACGGTGAGCTTGATGTTAGTAAGTCCCTAGAAATAAAATGTATTTGGAAGCCTTAGTTTCACGACTTCAGTATTTTCAAGTTAAAATGATGAATGAATCCTCCGTCCTGTCAGGTGATATTAAAGGAACGGATTTTACTCACAGCAGCCATAGAACGTTATCCTACACTAGTTTACGGCAACATGCTTTGATACTTGCCCCCTGCGTACGTCCGCAGGCCGGGTAGATCACCAGCCGTCCCGTTCCCAAACACACCCTTCTCCCCAACACCCAGGAATCACAAAAGCAAGCTTCCTTTAGAAAAAAAGGGCTTAGGCAACGCTTTCAGACCTGCCCAAGTTGTAATCATTCTGCTGCCGTAAGGAGCCGCGTGTTCTTTGGTGGCAGAAAACTTGCTTCCCAAGCAGCAGAACGAATTCCGCCACATCTCCACTACACAAAGTCCCTTTCGGGGCTACACACGTACAGCGATACCGCCGCAGCCCCCCACTGCCAGCCTACCCTGCCATTCCCCATCCCACGATACGATTCCCTCCGCTCCTTCTCAAGGAAGAGGAGGAAGTTTAACTTCCAAGCACCTACAAGAAAAAGCCGTAACCGGTAACGGCTGACTTCTTTACCATTTCTGGGAGGTACTACCGCACGGTTTCTCATCTCGTAACTGCCAATGTCCGCAGGATCGTGGGAATCGAGCTCTGGGCCTTCTCCTCTTACCACTGGCCAGACAGTGATTTGACTGTGCCGTCCGGCTTCCTCAGGGCAGACCTCCAGCTGCAGAAAAGCGTCCGGGGCCCCCACCTGCTCTCTGGTCGCGGCAGCAGGAGAACTCGTTTCGGTGTCACACCGTAAGCTCATGCCATAATCCCCTGAGCGAGCTAATGAGCGCCGAGAGCCGCATCCCGGGGGAGACCGGCCCCGGGACCGGTGGGAAAGCGCGGGGCCGAAGCCTTCGGAGCCTCCGGCGGGAGCGCCCTGC
>NW_010225528.1:0-14791 GCF_000690775.1 Eurypyga helias | reverse complement strand
GCTTCACTCGGCTCCAGCGCCCCGCGCCTCAGGCTGCCTGCAGCCCGCACCGGCCTCACCCTGGCCCTGCGGGAGGGACAGCCCTCAGATAGGTCGTGGGGTGGATAACATCGTTTCTCCAAAAATCTTCCCCGAGGTTTACGTCGTTGGGGTCTTTCCGGCATCACTGAGGGCCAGGTGCAAGCTGTGGGACTTCTTGCCCGAAGCCGCCTCATGCAGGGAACCTTCTGGAATTGCAAAAATAGGAAGACAATGGAGAGGACAAAATAATCGTTGTCAGCGTGGAGACAGGGCTTTGCCTGGCGGAATGAGGTAGCGCTGCCTTCCAGGGTACCAGGAGGAGGAAGAAAGTCCCCGTCCTGTAAGGGGCTGACCTGACATAACACCCAAGCCAGGAGAACGCCAAGGGAGAGAGAAAGATAAACTGTGAAAGTCTTGTCTGAACCCAAAGCAGCAATGTCGTAAAGACTTGCATTTTCTCAAAAGTCTGTCCCCTGTTCAAACTTAGAAGCGGTACAGGAACACCTTAGTAAGGGAGCACAACAACATTCCGGCTGAACACTTGAGGTCGTTCCCAAATCGCCATTCAGTGGTGCTTCCTTTGTCACCCACACTCCCGTTGGAAGGACTTGGTTCCATGATGGTTTTGTAAATGGCCTCCAGCAGCTGCTCGTGAATCACCCAGAAGACCCTCCCTGCCCACCAGCCTTCCCAGCCGGCAGCGGACAACTGGAAGAGCTGTGCTAAAAAACTATAAACAGAGTGTTTGAGTCTGAGCTTTGTAGCCATAAGCCTTTCTGCAAGCCTGAGCCAAACTTCTCCAGGTGCTGCACAGCCTGCGAGTGCAGAGAATGAACCTTCATCTTAGGATGAACACGTGGAAAATCACGTGTGTTGCTAACAACAGTCAAATGTAGCAGCACCTGTAGTGGCAGGGAACCAGTGTCTTTCACCATCTTTCAGCTCATCCAACCTGGCCCCTCACGACCTGGGTGACCTGCTTCTCTCATCATCCGATGAGAAACTCTACCCTTTCCAAACAAACACAGACCCAGGCTCAGCTCTTTGGACTGTGCCCCAAGCAGACTGCGAAACACACAGGCAGGTAACACCTCCACAACAGGGCTCAGGCAAGTCTGTGCCCGTTATCACACATGCTTGCACTCTCTTCCCAGGGCTAGCAGGAGGCTCCGAGGAAAGGCAGTCTCAACAGCAACATCAGTTTGTGCATGTCCCTAAATAAAAGTAAGGTATATTACCTATGGAAAAGCAGGTGAGCGGCTGAGAGGCAGACGAAGTGTCATTTGGGCAATCGTCTTCATAGTAATCATCACAGGCATCACCATCTATGAATATGAACAGGCAGATTTACATGGGGAAACAATGTCTTTTATTAGGCCAACTGATAATGTTTGGAAAAAGACCCAGATAAGCTCATGTGTAATTCAAAAAAACTCATTTTTCTGGATTAGGCCTCTGGACACCCAACATTTCTCTCTAGTTCCCTTCACTTAGCCTTGCCTACAGCATTCTCCCAGCATGAGTTGAGAGGCTTGTCCAGATTTAAGTGGGAAGCTCCTGGGTGACAGCCAAGCAAGGCAAACCTGCCTTACAGCAGGCACAATTTCCACGTCCAGTTACTTTGAAAGCACTTGCTTCTGTGATTGAGCCTAATATTGATTAGTAAATTGTTCTCACAGCTTTCCAGAAAACGTGTGTGGGTTTGATTTGCAGTGCTGCCTCTTTGACTCTGCTAGGGTGTACAAACCATGTCAGACAAAGCATCAGACCCCTAAAGGCTTATGTTTGGTTTTCTTACAAAGTTGTATTGGTTAGTCTAATAAAAGATACTGGTTTATTTCCCCCTATAAATATCCTACTGCAACATTACTGTCACTTGCCTGAACTCTGCTTGTCTGTTTTTCTGCAGCCTGTCTCAGCTTTTTTGTACACAGGAAGGCTTTGAGAAGAAGCACTTTGGAGCATCCTGAAGTCCCATTTAACATGTTTTGTTTGTTAATAGTTATTGGGTTTTTTTGTAAGTCATCAAAACTTAAACAGTAAATTCTGAGTAATGTGTCATTTCAATAACTTGGAAATTAGAAAGAATTCCCTTTTGAAATTTTCAACAGGGCATTAGCATACTCAATTTGTTATATTAAGGGGTTTTTTTAAGTAGCAGCATGTAACGCAGCCCCAAATCAGATCTCAGTGATTCATTTTCTGTGTGGAAAGACCACTGCATGTCCAGAACAGGAGCTGTCACACTCAAATCCCAAATCCATAAGTAGATGACCTGCTATCAACAAGGCTTGTATTTCTGGGTTTGTTACCCAGAGGCATCCATGTGCTAAGATAAGGACTGTGCACATTTTCAGTGGGATAGTCTACTTTAATATTCCAGCAAGACATCTAGCACTACACTCAAGATAGAAGAATTTTAAAGTATTATTTTACCTTGAAACAGGGGAAAATAAACCACAATCTGTTTGTTAACAAACAATCAGTTCTTATGTAAGACCTATGTCTCCAACATTTAATATTTATGGTCTTACCCAATTACAGACTAATAGTGGAAGAGAACTTTTCCTCTTTCTGCAAATAATTGATTTTCAGTTGCAGAGAATAACCTGCATTTGGATCATCTGAGTGCAATGGAACACTTGAACTGTGTATCGAGGCCATTAAAAGCATATTAATATTTTATCTCATTACTCCATCCCAATAGTGAGTTCTCATCTGGTAACAAAGAGGTCTGACCTCTCTCGCCATCTAAATTAACCTTCAGTCCCATCAAAGATCAAAAAATTACAAACTTTATAAATATTCTCCATCTCCTAGATGAGGACATTCAGCCCCATAGACCCAATTTGTGGCCTGAATTTTATATACATTTACAATATGTGGTTTGTGTCTTTCTTTATTGTAAATGCTCTTAAAAGTTGAAGACAATCCATCCATTGTAATACTGAACTGCTTTGAAAAAAACCCAAAGCTGTGTTTGCTCTTGAGGGGGGAAATAAATATGAGTAAAGGAGGTTTGTTTCAGAATTGCAAAGGGTTATCATAATAAAATAATTTTTGGCTTAAGAACACATGTTAACCACAGTCATGAGTAAGTTACAAAAGCTAGGACATCAAGTGACATTGAAGTATATTTTATCTTCCTAAATATAGGATACACTTTTGCTATAGAGGACTTAAAATCAAATTATATGCGTTACATTCACTGTTCTTCCTTTAAACCAAAGTAATGAGAAATCATTTTAACTGCAATTAAACAACAAAAAAATCAGGATGCAAATGACACAAACAGCTTTTTGTCCTATTATCTTTTGTTCTACTGAGTCACACGGTAGAAAATGTTATGGTGAGCCACTCAAAGTGTCAGTGGCAGGTAAATGGAAAACTACATACAAGAAGGAATTAATAGAAAAACCCTGTATTGTAGTGAGTCACTGCTGTGAGTAAGAGAGGTAAATACCTACTGATAGCCTAGCAATCTCAATTTCTCTACTACCATGGCTATGACTCACTAATAAGGCTAATGCCAGAGATACAGTTCGGAGCCCAAGACTCCATGATCTTCTTGGCTCTACAGTTACGTGCAAGTATGTGCTAGACCGTGGCGCTTAATATTGGATTTCAAGCACCATGATAACAAGATGCAAAACTGATACCTAGATAAAAGCTTAAATTTTGTAAGCAAGAACCTCAGACTGGTAGAAGTCACTCCAGGCTGACTGTTGTCTCCGCACTGCCTGGCAACTAGACGGCCTTTAGCTCCCTCTCAGCTTTTCACCTGCCCCTTACTGCTCCTTTTCATTCTCAGTTTTCCAAAGTCACTGGTTCTGTTTCCCCTCACTTTTCTTCCATCCCTTGAAAGCAAGATAGCTTCTGTGTGGACACGTGTTGCCTTCTGTGTTGCCTGCTGCCAAGCCACTGCCTCCAGCTGTCCCAAACCCAGCAGCCCTACTTGTCCCTGTTGGTGGACGGCAAGGCGTGTCCATCTCCAGGACAGACCAGATGTGAACCAGAAATTCTCCACTGAGGTAGCCCCTTTTCAGGTCAGCCTGCAGACAGAATCTAACACTACTCCCGAAGTGCGGGCCTGTGTTCCCAAGGCGCTAACACCTGCCTTGGGCCAGCTCCCTGAAGAGAGATCCCTGTGCCCCATGGATCTCCAGCTCTCACCGTGGAAGGCTGTGAGAAGGGAAGGATGTCAGAAATGTTTTTCCTAATTTCTGTGACTAGTATAACAGTTTACAAGCAATTTCTTTTGGAAATCTCTCTGGCTTGATGAGCAAGCCTGCATAGTAAGAAGAGCAACTGTGGTGGAGGTGGAAGGTCACACTCATTTTGTGCATATGCATTTGAATGAAGTGGTAAACACTTGTCTGAATCACCACCACTCAGATGTCATCTTTTTCTCCCTATTTTCAGCTTGAGGGGGAGGAGAGCTGCTAGAACAGAAACCCAGAGGTGCTGAGCTCCAGTCAACTGCTGTCACACTGTTCCCAGTTTAATTCACCACCAGTGATGCCATGGTTGACACAGACAGGGTGGATATTTCTGCTAACAGCTCATCCCATCACAACGTTACAGAAGGACGATCTTTCCAGGGATGACGTATTTGGGCTTTTCTTCTTTAAATACCTTGAGATTATCATTCTCCATATGTGTATGAAGTAGTGCATGCTACATGCTCCTTGCCAGTTCCTAAAACATCGCTAAGACCAGAGGAAGCTACTGCTCTGACTCGGCACGTGACTGAGTAGCTCTCGTGCACTCCCATCGTTACGCCTCTCATTTTTCACACAACATGCTCCTTCTCATAGTGTTTCTCCCTTATTCCATTAGGAAAATGGGAATAGTAAATAGCTGCTGTTATAAATTGGTTTTAATTACTTCAGAGGTTTTTCAGCGTTCAAATACTTTTGAGTATACAGATTTTCAATGTGTTGTCCTTGGTCCACTGATTGGCTTCCAGTGAACTTGAAAGTCCTGCCACTGGGAATTAATTACTGATAAGGCCAAACTAGACCTAACAGCACACCGTCCAAGAGGTGTCACACACCTTCAGGTCTGGCTGGCACAGAAGGCAATCCCACAAAAAAGTACTCCTAAAAACCAGGATGACTGACAAGGACGTGGCCTTTGTGCATGCTGTAAAGGGATACCTATTAGCAAGAGGAGTATTACCTCTGCCAAACAAAATGGAAATGCAAATATCCTCCTGTGTTACATAGCTACCCTTTGTAAATGCTATTTATTAAAAAAAAAACCAACAACTTCAGGTAATTCCTAAAGCAGTAAACTAATTCTGAAGTTATGTGTGGTGTAACAGGCCTTCAGCAATTTCTTATTAGCAAGCACTGAGGTCTGTTTTGCACTTGCAGAGACAGCCATTCCAGGCCCCAGCATTAGTTTTGCTTCCGAGGAGTAATCCTTGTCAGAGTGGATTTTAGTTATGCCACTGGCACAAGAACCTCTGCGTTGGACATGGGTACTTCATCTCCCCTCTCATCTGTACACCTGCAGCAGGGTTCTGATTTCGCAAAGCAATTTGAAATGGAATCAAGGAGCATTTTGTTCCAGTCAGAAATAATCACTGCTTATACACAGCTTTTTGAACAGCATGTTTCCAAATGCCTCTTCTTGACTTGAAGCAAAGGAGGAATTGGGCTTGATCGCTCTGGGAACTGATTATCACTGCCCTTGGAACAAATGTCCCTTTGAAGTACTGATACGGAGCATGCGAATCAAGATTTTCGCAAGAGAAAGGAGACGAGTGCGTCCTAATCAGTCAGTTTGTGATGCTGTAGCTATATCGCTGTGTTTTCCCATCCAGACTACAAACCAAAGAACAATATTTGAGAAGAGGGAGACCAATAGCTCTCTAAATTGTGTTGAGAAGGACAGAGTTGTAGCAATGGGTAGGTCAGCTACCTCAGATGGCTGCAGGAACCCCTTCTCACTGCCTACTAGCCACCCTTCTCCACATGGCACTCGGAAAACCTGAGGCTACAGATGGACTCAGGCCCAGCAGTAGCCAGGTAACGCGCTGTTCAACTGAGCCTTCACAAAAATCCCCTAGCAACAAGTCAGTAACTGACTTGAGACCATCAGCTCCTGAATAAAGGGAGATGTAGTCCCAGCTTCCTATCCATCTCCTTTTTCCTACACTCCAGATACATGAATGCTCTACAAACACGTTTGGATTTTTTGGTACAATTTCTATACTACTTTGAAAATATCTCTACCAAAAGTGGCTACTTGTATGCATGAAGGTTAAAATGGAACCGTCTCATAAGCTCCCGAGACTCGTTCCCACCCTTGGGCCCATTTTTCAGGTACAGTTTTAACATTCGTGTCAAACCCCCCTACATATATTATATACATACACGTGTGTCAGTAGCATACTGCTAACTTTATTTGAAGATGATTTGAAACAGCAGCTTGAGAGCCACTGAAAATTTGATACTAATGGGCGTCATCTAATTAGGTAGTGTGGGTAGGCGAAGTTCCAATGATACCTAACTTACCAGCATCCATATAAAGGCAGTTTATTTCAAAGGAAGCTGACAACAGAGGAAAGATGAGCCACGGGGACAAAAATGTGCCTTTTTTCATCATTTCAGAGCTGAGGCATGACCAAATATAGAAAAAGTGTAGGCAGGCCTGGGAAGAACAGACTGAGGAGGAGCCACGACAAAGCCGTTGGAGAACAGATACACAAACGTTCCAAGGCAACACGCCTCGAGCAGTTACATCCCTGGCAGGGAATCTCCTGCGTATTCAACGCACGTAACAGAACTGTTGTGACCTACCAGGAACCACAATCACATGGTTATTTATTCTGCATTATATCAAGGTGGTCCTGTGTTTTGGGTATTTGAATACTGCAATCTGCAGCATGAAACTGCCATCTTTCTAGCAATGTACGCGTCCTAAGCAAATCTCTCCCTGTCCTCAGTTCACCTTTGACTTAATTGATCTGGCCTTGCTTAGTTTATATTTTACTCTTTTTTCTTTTTTCAACGTGTAGAGCAGGAGAAAGCACTGAAGACAAAAAGGGGTGATGTTAACTAGGCCCTAGGAGGTGCTGGTTTGTTACGGCAGCAGTATTCTGTGCAGCACTGCTTGAGATGCCGTTCGCCAGAGCCAGCACCCAAGAGAGGACAGTACAGTTGTCTTACGACCCGAGCTACGCAGCACTGAAGGGGCCTCCGATCCACACGCAGATCCTGCCTGTGGAAGGGTCACCCTGGTTGTGGTCATTTGAGCTGTTACGGGGTTTTCTTGCAAGAAAACAAGTCTGTCATCATTGCTGCTGCCAAGCAGCAAGGATGTGCACAGGCGAACTTCTCGCTGCGCTTTCAGCTAAAGGCAGGGACACACCAGCAGCACAGCGTCCAGCTGGAGTGGGAGCTGCCTGCGGGCTGCTCTGTTACGGTGACCCGGCCAGGTCTACCCTGCAGCGAGTGCAGCACAACACAGGGACAGCACAGCACAGGCCCTTGATGTGTAACGCTCTTATGGTCTGGATGATTACAGGGAACTATTAGAAACATTGTGCAGATCAAAAGTGCTACAGGAACCACTAAGTTCGCAAGTTTTATTGCCCTCCCTTACAAGCATTATTCAGGCTTATTATAACAACCATGCGGTCAGGCCACTGCTCATTCCTTAAGTCTGGAACTGCTCTTCAGTTATTCCCCAATCTGTAAGCCTCGCTACACGTTTTTCTTGTATTTCCTCTCCCTACCCAAGCTTAACTGGAGCCATTCCTAACAGGGGGAAGAGGGCAGTAAGATCCAAGTATTGGTTACCTCTGACTTACACGAGAGGAGACCTAGATAATTAAAAGTTTGTTGTCAAATGAATTTGATGATCATCAAATACTATGCTTACACGTTCCCTGAGTGAGAGGAGCTGAGCTACATGGTCAGATCTAGTTCGGTTTACTCAAGCCTCTGGCCTCAATCCACATGCTCACAAGGTGAGGTTGGACAGAAGCTCCGGAGGAGGTCGCCTAGTCCACCCCCCCAGCCCTACTGCGTTGGATTCAGGTTGAGCTCCTGCCCTCTGGTGTAGGAGAGCAGCTTTTGCAGAGGCAGTTTGTCCTGTGACCACCTAACAATGCAGGGCGTCTTTCTCCGGAGGAGGTGGAGGTATCGATTGCCTGAGACGCTGTACAGCCTACACGAACCACTGGCTGGTTCAACACAGCCACCCTTATGCCCTTAGAGGGGGCACACAAGGTGCATTCACACATGCATGTTTATGTCTTTGGAGATGTAAAAATATTTCCAAGCAGATGTTAAGAATTTACTCTGGATGGCTTTATTAAATCTCTATTTTTTTGTAAACCTACACAGCTCATGACCAACATTTTGAGGTACTTGTTTTGGTCCTGTGTTTAGTTCAACATTTCTACCTTCTTAGGTCTTTCCCGTTAAGCAATTCCCATTCCCAGTCACAGGCTTGTTTGCTCTTATGACCCTTTTTATGAACTGTTAAGGCCATTCTTTCCTGTCTACAGCAGAGAGGTTCCAATTAAACTTCAGAGGAATGATCAACTTCTAAAATAGCCTTTTGAATCTCCTACATTATATACGATCTCATTCCTTGGGAATTTTTGGTTTACATTTCCTATGGCTGTGGAACCTGGAGAAAGCATGTCCATGAATTGTTCATTGAGAACTCTTTTTTAGAGCTTGTTAATTTAGAATCCAGTCAGAGATATTAATAGCATATCCTCCAGTGTCACGTTAAAATTAATCTGTCTTCCCGATGCTTTCATTCATGCTGCCTCATTTATCTCTGCCTGACGATTCTTTGTTGACGAACCGAAAGGCATCTTGTGGCAGCACCAAAGGTGCCACCTGCCAGCTCATCTCAGCACCTCTGTAGTTGGGGATGGAGTCTAACCGTTAACTGGTGCTCGCTCTTCGGCATGAAAACCTGAGTATTTGTCCTCACCCTCATTTTCCCATAGCCACTCTCTGCTCCGTGGCACTGCTTTACCATCATGTCACGCAAACTGCGCTGGGAGCACTGCTGGGTTTGCAGAGAATCTTACAACCCAAACGAAGAACTCCATAGATCAGGACGGCCTATTTTCCCCTTCGGGGCAGCAAGCCAACCTGCGCCGTAACGCCCCCGCGTAAGAGCGCTTCACCCGTGTCGAAAGGCAAAACCAGCCACGCACCGACACCAGGCAGGGCCATACCAGCACGGGATGTCCTGTGCCTCAACAGCAAGAGCCACCACCCGGGCACACGCCGAACGCTTTCACCAGCACCCAGCGAGCGGCGAGAAGGCCGTGACCTCCAACTTCTCCCACGAGATCCCTGAGAGAGCGCAGACTGACCACAGCACCCCAGGGAGGGAGACTGACCGGCACGCTCAGCACCCGCAGCACGTCAGTACGGTTCGGCAGCTCTGACTCTCCTTGCACGAACCAGGAAGCTCGGCATTTTAGGTCGACCTCAACGTGCGTTTTCCACATGAAGAAAAAACTCTAGAAGTCGCTTTAATATAAAATGTTTTTATTGGTTTTTGAAAACATTTAAAAAACAATTTTTGAGCACTTTCAATAAAAAAAATAACTGAAATGCTACTGCAATATTCAACTACTGTAGTTTCAGCAGTACAACAGACAACAAAACACCAGGGAAGAGGGGAGAAAAACTTGATTTCCTGCACTAAATGAAAACGTGGAACAGGGGTTTTTCTTTCCTTATGGTGCAGTAAATAAAGCACAGTATAGTACAAGACTATTATATGAACCTCAGATGCACTGCACAGAAACGCTTTCCTTCAGTTCAGTTCAGAAGTCAGTGCTTATTGCAATTATTTGCAAATTATTTACTTCATGAATTCTTATCATGATAAAATGATGCGAAAAATGTTTTTCAACACCAGAACAATAAAAAATAATCCAAGAAAAGAACATATTCAACAATAACTAAGCTGAATTAGTCAACATAAAAAAGTAAGTAACTTGTGAATAACTATGCTCACCTGGTTAACACTGAACCAGTTTCAATACAGCAAAAGAATAAAAAAAATAGAAGTGGTTACAGGAATATATCTAGTACTGTACAAGATTAAGTCATTAACACTCATGCACGTTTTGTGATCATGTATTAACATGGTGAAGCAAACTAAACTTAATTTTTCCTGCTGTAATATTCTCATGTAAGAGAATAAGAAATAGAAATATCTCATTGAGATCAATGCACATTGCTACATAAGACAATTTCACCTGTCACTTTTAATGACATTTTGCCTTTTAATAATGAAACACATTAAAAAGGGGTTTTTTTGTTTCACTTTTTTTTTTTTTTTTTTAAATCTGTGGGCCGTATTTGTTGCATTTATCCTAAGGAATGTGCCTGCCACAGGTTCAACAGAATTTTAGTGCAATATATGAACCCAGTAAGTTTGCTGGACTAACCAACCAAATTTAAAGTGTTTGCTGCAATACTGTACACAGGGTACAAATTCACTAGTTTGTATACTTTAGCAAAAACTGCTATCAAAATAATTTATTTCTCACCTTAGTAGGAAGCCAATAATGTAAACAAGGGGTCAGAACTGTCTCAAATTCTTAGTTTTGGAGTATCTGACGCAGACAGGCTTCCGTTTGTTAGAATCACAGAATTCTCCTTTGGGTATTGCATACTTTGGTGTGCAGTAGTGCTCCGTCTCAATGCAGCGTAAAGAACTAACTAGCACTAAGTACAGGGACCTAACATTATTAGTTATAACACCAACACACAAACACCTCCAAAATAACACATACCAACGTACAAAGCTGTGCCTGTGCCTTGGATTTTACTTGAAACAACCCTTACCGAATTTAGCACTTCTGAAGTGAAACATTTGCTTTAAATCCACTGATTATAGAGTATTTCCACTAATTAAGTCACGTTCGGCCCAATGTAATGCTTGTATTTAAAAAGAATTTTAAAAACCTTTGGTGATGGCTGCATAATTTAGAACGCATCAGCTTTAAAATCTACTCTTGCTCTTCTGAGAAGTATTCTTAAAAAAAACTAGTGGAGTTAGGCAAAAACTTTGTTTTCCCCAAGCCCACGTCAGTCTTGGCGTTAGCGAGCTGGAGGCGAGGCCAGCACATCACAGGAACGCGCGGGCCGCTGCAGCACGCGTGCGGCGTCTCCCCGCAGCGCTCTCGTGGGAAGGCAGGTTTCACCTAGTCACAGGGGTGCTGGCCCTTCACACAGGCTCGGGAAAACGAGAGAAGAGGCGCCGTGTGTCTCTCGGACCCAGTGAAGTCAGCAAGGTAAGAGGATGTTGGGCACATCCCTGGCAAAAGGCCACGGGCAGGTAAAGAACTCAAGCCCTGCCTTCAGCAACTCCAGCCTACAAGGAAAGTGGTTCCAGCCTTCCAGAGAGACGCCCGGCAGGACAAGCAGGCAGCTACCAGGCAGTTCTTAGCCTCCTTCCCGTCTCCTTAACAAACCCTACAAGGGTCACTTGGTCTTCAGCAACGCAAACCGCACCATCGCACTCCCACGTGCCTCGAGGAGGGATCTGAACTCTCCAGGTTTGTTCCTGACGAAGCGGCAAAACTTGGGGAGCAAGCACAGTGAAATCAGGCCCCCGTAAGGTGCTACAGCTTGGCACAATTGTTTGTCCCTGCAGAAGAGGCCACAGACTGGTGATCAGCTGGGGCAAGAGCAAGAGACACCGAGGAACACCAGCACCCCAAGTGCCAATGCAGCAGCACAAGTTGAATCAGCACCGCCAAAAAACCTGACCAGTACTGGGATCTCAAAAAACTGAAGAAGCAGAAGACCACTAAGCTCCTCAAAAAAGCACTAATCACCTGAAAAATCTGAGCATCTTCCCCTTACGTAGGTCGAGGGGAGACTTACTGTGCCTCTCCTTTCATAAATCCACGACTGCTCACTCAAAGAAGCAATGCAGGCACGGAGAGTGTGTTCTGCTCTGTGTCCTGTTCCGTACGCATCGGCTGCCGGCAGCGACAATCGCTACGAAGCTGAAGGGGTGCCACTGTCGCATCCTCAGCGTGCCCCTCCTGTGTAAAAGCTTGCCTCTGCGCGTCCTCCCCCCTAGCACCAGCACCACGGCCGGTGAAGCACCTCTCTCTCTGCACCATTACGGAGATTGATGCCCTGCTGATGAACCAAAAGGCCCTTTCCTGTTCAAGTCAACTAGTGAGGCAGAAGTCTACATCTCATTTTCCAGAGGGGCAGCTAAGGACTTCTACCAAAAAAGCAAAAAAAAAAAGAGACTCACCAGTTCTGTCAAATCACTCATGAAAATGGAATTCGGGCTTCTAAACCAGGAAGTACTTTTAAAAGAAGCTTTACCGAAAGCAAGATCACGTCTTACCGCGTATCTGTAAAGTGCCTGGCAGCATTATGGCTCTATGTGAAATATTTTCAGATCAACCACATCTTCTAACATTTTAATCACCTTTTGTTTGAGAGAAAGAGCGAGCAAGAAGGACAGAAAGGCTCTCCTCACTGAAATGCAGAGAAAACAACGCCTTCCCACACCCTCCACCAGGTTAGGAAAGAGCAAATTTAAAAAATGAATCCTTAAAAATAGTACTTTAATGAGCCCCGGCAGCTCTTTTATTTAAAAAAAATGCCACGTTCCTTCTCTAGCGCTAATAAATAATGGAACAGCACCTACCAGGTTAAAATAGGGTGCTAGGCCTAGATTAAACTTCAGTGCTCAACACCTATTCGCAGGAATTTTATCTAATATAAGCACGCTGAAGTGAGAACTAAAATATCAAGTACGTCATGAATATTAATGGCTAAAGTAACTACATAGATTTATTTCTCTTAAATAAAATATTTAGTGCATCTTTCTTGTTCCTTGATCACTCCTGTTAGTTCTTCCTGACCCTGCGTGTTGCTGGAGATGTCAACGGCACCGGTGCTCCCGCAATTTCCCACGGTGCACCACCGAGCAGTGAAGACAGCTACGCCGTGAGCAGGCACCTGCACGTCTCCGACCCATGCCCCAGCACCCACCTATCTGCAGGCATCCTGCGTGACAGCGGTCAGTAAGGATCACCTACGAAGAAGTCGCAAGCAGCGAGAAGCACAGAAAGCCTACCCATGAGCTCGACCTAACCCCCACCCCAAAGCCCCACCGTAGCTGTCACTGATGGCGGGCCATTAACCACTCCTTCATCTGCTACATAAGAAATGCTGAATGGGAAACACTGCGAAATTCAGATTTTAACACTGGCTCTTTGAGAGGCCATCACCGCCGGAGATCTGTTTCAAATTTGTACGACTGCCTTCTCCCTGCTGAAGAACGAGCAAAGGGTGCAGCAAACTGGTTATAAAATGCCGCAATACATAGCAAGTGTTTCTGCTGCGGGAGGCACTTCCATTAAGACAAATACAATACGTCTGTCTTGCAGATAGTGTGCTACATACATACGATAAAACAAGATTAACCCAGCATTTCAACAGCAGGATGATCCTTACTCTCCATCCACTCAAAACCCGATGTACTCATGGAGTTAATGGACTCGTTGCAGATCTGTTGAAACAAGGGGTCGTTTTTCAGTTCCTCCAGTGTAGCATCATCGTCTTGTCCCTGCTGACGACCTGGATCAAACAGTAGATTTGTGTCTAAAGTGTTCAGATCGTTAATGCTGCCTGAGAGCTCGGAAGACAACCTGATGTCGCTGGAAAAGACAGATGCATCGTTACTCAGGTCTGATGCCACCTGATTCACCAGCTGCTGGTTTGTTGGCAGACTGTCCTCCCCTAAAAGGTCTTTTACAGTGCTGCTAAAATCTAATTGCTGCTCTCCGATGTCTGATTGTGCTTGGTTATCTCCAGAAGAAAAACTGATCTGATCGGTGCTGCTGTTTTTCGTGAGGTAATTTGGTGTTTGGAATTCATAAACTGAAGTGCTGGAATTGATCATATTTTGTGGGTTGGCACTAGGAAAGGCGGCAGACGTCTCCAAAATCTGAGTGAGATTCATCCTGGCGGTGTAATTTGCAGGCATGTTGTTCACTCCCAAACCTCTCACCGCATCATCGCTATCAGAATCAAGTTTGTTTAACAACACATTGGTGATTTTTTTAGTGTTTGTTTGTTTCTGAAGAGATGGGAAGGCCGTCTGCATCATCACAGTCAACGGGACCGACTGGCTTCTTTGCGCTATGTTGTTGGCACTGGTGTCTGCGTGGATGTTGGCAAACACATTGTGAACCTCGGGAGCCACTGGACTTCCAAAAGGTGTCAGGTTCGAGCGCGGGATATTCGAAACAGGGTAAACAGTGCTTCCGCTGAGATTACGCTGGCGGTGGACAGCGGGGCTCACGCTCCGGCACCTCAGACTGTTGTTGAGAGAGGAACCAGTTCCTTTGTTGTCCAGAGGAGCAGGCACAGCAAAGCCCTCTTGCTTGGTGGTGCTACTGACAGGGGCGGCCTGGTGCTGCACGGGCGAAACCGGAGTCACGCGGCCGAAGTGAGTATCGTGGTGGCGCGGCTGAGACTGGTACGACTGGCACGACTGGCCAGGAACGGCGAAAGCGTGCGGCTTCCTGAAGCGGTCTTCCACCAGCTCCTGGTAGCTCGTAAGGATGCCGTGGCTTGCAACTGCTGAATTTGTGTAGCCGTTATTCATCCACTCGAGCTTGGTTTTGTCGGGATGGGTAGCCATGGGCCGCTGCATTGGCTTCACGGGGCTACTGGATATAATGCTGGCGTCGTGGTAAGCCATACTGGAGCTGATGGGAGTAAACGCAAATGGG
>NW_010225527.1:0-202 GCF_000690775.1 Eurypyga helias | reverse complement strand
AGCCCTGATTTTTGGGTGTTCTTGACCCCTTTATGGGCTATTTTAGGGTCCCCTGGACACTTTGGTACCCCCAGACCTGATTTCTGGGTCCCTGGACCGTTTTTGGGGGTCCTTGACCATCTCTTGCCTCCCGAGACCATTTATTTGGACACTTTGGTGCCCCCAGACCCATTTTTGGGGGGTTCTTGACCCCTTTTTGGGC
>NW_010225526.1:717-951 GCF_000690775.1 Eurypyga helias | reverse complement strand
CCAGTGCCACCCGCCACCCCACCGGTGCCCATCCGGTGCCACCCGCTGTGCCGCTGGCACCCACCTGCTGGCGGATGGCGTGCTCGTGCTTGCGCTTCATGTCATTGATGTACCAGGCGACGCAGGTCATGGTGTCGATGGCCTCCAGCACCACCTCGTAGTCGTCCCCGGACTTGTGCTCAAAGTGCTTGGCGATCTCCTGCCGGCACAGGAAGCGGCGTCAGGGCTGTGCCA
>NW_010225526.1:0-366 GCF_000690775.1 Eurypyga helias | reverse complement strand
GCCAGGCCGGGGAACCAGGCTGTGCCAGGGAGATGTGCCATGCCAGGTGCCCGTGCCATGCCGGGGAACCAGGCTGTGCCAGGGAGATGTGCCAAGTGCCTGCACCACGCTGGGTGTCTGGACTGTGCCGCAGAAGCGTGCCACGGTGGGTGCCTGTGCCATGCCCCAGACTGTGCCAAGTGCCTGTGCTGTGCCGTGAGCTCTCACCATGCTGGGTGCTCAGGCTGTGCCCGGGAAACGTGCCACACCGGGTGTCAGTGCCATGCCGGGTACCCGGCCTATGCCAGGAAATGTGCTGTGCTGGGTGCCCATGTCACACCAGCTGCCTGAGTTGTGCCAGGAACTCCCACTCTGCCACGTCCCCAT
>NW_010225525.1:0-11402 GCF_000690775.1 Eurypyga helias | reverse complement strand
ATTAAAAATAAATTGTAATAAAATATAATTAATATCTTAAAAAGAAACTACTGAGAAGATGCTAATTTAAGTTTCATGGCCTTTTTATTAATGACATACTAGTCAATCCACAGTGTAAAATCTTCTTTTTCTCCTCTGTCCATCCTATGTATCCGTTACCTTCAGCCCATGATTCTTGATGTTAAGGCTTTTCCTCCCTCTAAGCCCCACGGTTGTGCTGCTGGGGCCCGACTCATCTCACGCACCTCCGGCTCTCAGCGCGGCTACAGCACTAGTCCCGACTCCGGCGACGGGTGTGATTCCTCACACCTCTCTCTCCTAGCCAGCTCTCTCAGGATGGGGTGAACAGCCCCCAGGAGATGTCTGGCTCTGTCCATTAGCTCAGCTGGAGCTGGGATGATGAGCTGGAGCAGCAAGCCAGGTATTCAAATGGATAAAGACAGGGGAGAGGAATCCTACCCCTTTTCCCAGGATTACACATCCTGGGAGAAAAAGGAAGAACCAGAACTACGAAGATGAAATCTTATTCCATTGGGAGCTGCCGATGAAAAGCATTTAACCCAGGCTCTAAAAAGGGGGCAGAAATAATCATTTCTCTCTCGCTTTGTGGCCCACGTTTGTAGAGCAGTGTAGAAGTGAAGGGGTCCACTCCCCCCCAGAAAGCAGAGCTTCCATGGGAAACACATGGAGTCGCTGCCACAGGGCATCGGATCAGGTATGACAGGAGCCATTAAATCAATAAATCGTTTTGAAACTGTAGGCTGATGCTCTTGGGAATAAACAGAAAAGAGGACAAGACTGGCTGAATTCTGCACTGATCATCTTAATACAAATTAAGTGGCAATTTGAGGCCTAACGAGGATGTGACGAAGGTCAAAGTTCTCCCACAACTGCTGGCATCAGGGGGGCATGGCGTTTGCTGGGTGAGAAAGGCTGCCCTGTCCTTCTCCACCGTCAACCTGGTTGTGGGTAAATATATTAATTCAACGTCCCAAATGACTTCGGCATTTCAGGCTACTACCTTGACCCTCAACTCCGTCTTTCTCGAAGCCTTGTTTATCAGAGCTAACAACCTATTTCATGGGGCAAGTCTTTATCTTGGCTGATATACTGTGTTCCCAAAGGCTGATGTAACAAGGGGTCGCAAACGTCTCGTGACAAATCTCTTCCATCCTCTCTAATTCCCACGTGAAATCAACTTGCATGTATCCTAGATTATATACTGCCGAGCAAGGAGACGGCGTCTGGGCACCAGCATATTTAAATCCCCCAGGTGCAGGGAAGGAGAAACAGAGATTCATTACCGTAATAAAGTTTCAGCCTTCTAGGGATGAGGTCAAATGAGAGCAGCAGAGCGCTGGCAAACGGGAGAGCAGCATCTTATGTCCGTGCGAGCTATAAATAAGCCTCACGATGCGTGTCTGTTCGGCGGGGTCCATTGAGGGAAAATAGCCACCTCATCACTGAACATTGAACAGGGCAAGAAACGTTCATTGGTCAGTGCTGTAGAAGTAGGATATTTTTCTTAATCTATCTAGGTTTGCTTTCTAGGCTTATTCACCTTTGAAACCAGCCAGCAAGTTGTGAGTCCTGACAATTTCTGTGTGTCTCATCCAATGGAAAAATGCTACATATTATTGGTGCACTTAACAATTTTGAATTTACTGAGAATCCTTTCTTTGTAATGATGGAAATGCAGCGTTTAGGGTAGGAACTGATCGCTGCAATCGTCTGGAAACTGCAAGGGTGCACGCCCAGAATGCTGCCCACTTCTTTCGACTCACTGAAAGGGCGCGCTCATATTAATATGATTACATTACCACCTGTTAGTATGTTTTTGTTACAGAGTAAAAGCTACTGATCAAAATGACAAAGCAAACTGAAAAGTACAACTAATATCTAGGTTGCAAGATGTTGCCATAACATTTCCGAGAAACAGGAGCCTCCTGGGAGCGGCGTGGGTGGCGTTCGCTCACCTCGGAGCCCCCACACCTCTGTCAAATTGCATTTCCCTGCCACTGCGCGTGCCAGAGCCTGCCTTCCTCTAGGCTCTGTGCTCGTTGAGACCCTGAACTCCGTCCCCTGCTCCCTGCTGCAGGCACAAATGGCAGCCCGAGTCTCCCGGGAGTGGTCCCATCAGCCCCTTGCCCCTGCATTCAGCTCAGCGGTGGCATACCCATTAGCTTGGGTTTAGTTCAGTACTTCAAGTGCCAACTGCAAAAAAACAGAGGTGAGGAGGAGGGAAGAAAACTCCGCAAGCAAATGCAACACCCGCAGGCTGATACTTCCATTAACCTTTCTAAGGAAAGGCAGGAATGCTCGTTTTCTAGCAGTCTATCAGTTTTCTCCCCATTTACACACATACTCTTTGCCCTGGCCATAAAGTGTCTAAATGAAAATTTATTGCAGGGGACTGGCCATTGATTTGCAACCCTGCACATCTGGAAGACATGAATCCAAAAAAACCAAGGCCCATTCTTTGAACTAATGAAAATTCAAACTCTACCATATAAGAAATTGTTTCTGGATAAAATTCACTGACATTCTGAATACCCACCATCCAGACTTGGTTTTAATTTATAGTCAAATCCTGTTTACCCGACTCACCACAGAAGTTGCACTGATATTTGTGGGACTATTTGAATTCAGTGATGCCACATTGGACCCTTGCAGTGATTAATTATACCCTCCTGAAGCATATTCCAGGAAAGGGTTACGTGATTGCCACTTCTCAGGGTCCCTGATACCAATTGGCTGGATAACGTAGTCTCTCTTGAGACTATCCGTAATGTCTTCTGTGAATGAATGAGCTAGTCCGTGACCAAGCAATTCAAGTAAACTTTCTCTCCAGGAGAGAATCAAGGTTTCCCCTCTGTCTCTTTGTGTTTTGTTCCTTCATATCTCTGCCAAAAATGATGAGTTCAAGGACTAAGCCTAAATTTCCTGTCAAATCCTGTCCAAGTCATTGCTGTTGACATCCCGACTCACCGCAGAGGAAGGTGTTATCTGCCTTCATCAACAAACATCATTCTCTTTGCAATTCCTAGGGCAGGACCAAACTCTTCACCTGTAAGGTCAGAGTTACGTAAAGCTGGGAAGGATATTTCACGAATGACTCGAACATGATGTACACAGGAAAAAGCAGCACGGCCAACCAAGCTCAACCACAAAGCCTGGTTTCCCCAGATTCTCCCATCACAGAAACCATATAAATATTTGGCACTTTCACTAGCAATGTGCACCAACACGCTGAATGTTTGCTCATCTGAACTCTCATAAATTAATCTCTTCGTAAATTGCTCATTAATGATAGATGTCTCATCCACCTACCATCCAGGCTGTCTGTTTTACCTGTGCAGAAAGCACTTGCATCATCAACCCAAAAACACCCAGAAAGATTTACGAGGAAGAAAGGAATCTGCTTTTGTTTTCAGATGAATATATTCAGATCAAAAGTCAAGTTTAGCCACTTTTTGCTTGAAGCAAACCCACGGCTTTCCTTCCCTCCCTCCACCTGCCACTGTTCATTTGCTTCTTGCGTAAGCATCGTAATAAGGTATTACAGTAACAGTCACTGTAACACCAGTAATAATACCACTGCTAAAAAATGTCTTGCACTAGTATAGCATCTTTCCTCTGGGGATCACCCTGGGCTCTAAAAAATCCCTGCAGGCATCTCCTCCAGATCTTCCAATTGACCGAAATAAGCTCAGATCCCTGCCTAGCCAGCTCCTCTCCCTCATGGCCTCATCCAGCCTGGCCTTGAACACTTCCAGGGATGGGGCATCCACAGCTTCTCTGGGCAACCTGTTCCACTGCCTCACCACCCACTCCAGGAAGAATTTTTTTGCTGATATCCAATCTGAATCTCCCCACTTTAAATTTAAACCCATTACCCCTTGTCCTGTCACTACAGGCCCTTGTAAAAAGTCCCCCCCAGCTTCCTTGTAGCCCCTTCAGGTACTGGAAGGTGCTATAAGGTCTCCCCGGAGCCTTCTCTTCTCCAGGCTGAACAAGCCCAACTCTCTCAGCCTGTCCCCATAGCAGAGGGGCTCCAGCCCTCGGAGCATCTTCATGGCCTCCTCTGGACTCGAAGAAATATGCAACTGCAAGAATGAGTCCAAGGCAACTGGCATAGGAATGGGAAGACTTGAGATGGAGGAGGAACAAAAAAGCTAAATCATGGCTTGTGTGCTCAGGTTTGTTACTGCAGCTGACAAGTGCATCTGTCAGGAAGAGGAAAAGTCGGTCTGCAGACGACTTAGTGATATTCTAGTAACGCTGTGAGCTTTGTGATGTGCGGTAAATCATTCCTCTTCTTCAGGAGACCCATTTTTATCACTGGATTAATCTCTCTTCCTCATTAATTACTATTGAAACTGCAGGCAGTAATCTATTTACTGTGGAACAAGCAGGAATCAAAGTATTCAAAGTATGATGAATCAATGCTTTAACTAGCCCAAACACGATAGGCAAAGCTTGCTGCCGTCACTGGTGATTCCCCAAGAAAAGCATTTATGTAACTGTATAGTTATGCATAATGACACAGCGATGCGTGTCCTGCTTACGTGTTAGGTCTACTTGTTCCACGCAGTTTTCATAAAGCCCCGTGTCACATAAAAGCAGTTATACGGACCAATGTAGGTGCCCCTACAAGTAATAATTTCAAATGCGGCAGTTCAGTTCAAACAACTCCAGGCTTGAGGAACACCAGTTCTGGGAATGAAGTCAAAGCCCAGCAGTGCCGACCTGGAGTCAAGAAAAGCTCAGGGAACAGAACTGCTTTCACAAAAGCCATCATACCTCTCCGTAACAAACTGCCTGGCCTACATTTGCTCCTCGGAAAATTGCAGCTGGGATTTTCAGAGCTGCCTGGGAGTCGAGAATCCGCATCGTAGATGGAAGTTGCACCCTACATTAAGAGCAACACATAGTCCCATACACTTCTTTTCCTGCTGTGTAGGAAATCCTAGCAGACAGCAAACAGTTCGGTGGCTCGGTAATAGCTGATCTGCCCGGTTAGAGCATATTTTGCCCGTGTTGGAGCCTGTTTCTACTCACTCCACTGAAAAGCAGCACCAGCTGCAGAGAGCTGCTGGAGTCCAAGACGTTTTAATAACACTGGATGCAACTCTTGAGGAGGGATCTAATATCAGCTTAGTGTTAGGGCTATGAGTTGTATTCCTCTCACTTACAATCTTCAAGCATCAGGCCAAACTCCTTTCTGCTTGAAGCTGGAAATCCAAATATTGCCCTTCCTTCTGCCAGCAGTAACACGTCAGGACAAGAACACAGGGCTAGGGGTGGAAGTCGCTGTGCTGGGATGGGGACAGGTGCCCAGCTAGTGTACCTAGTAAGACACTAAGGCATAAACACATTAAAGATCACATTGCACCACTTACAAAAAATACCTATTTAAAGAAAAGGCCAGCACGATATTCCAAGAACAATTTCCTGGATGTGATCATTTTCAGGGACGGGGCTTCAGTGACTTCCAGCCATGCCGGCCCTGCCCTGCAGGGACAACACAGTGTCTGGGAATTGACCTGGATTCCAGCGCTTGTTTTGCACCAGCTGAAGTGTTTGCTAAGCCCTCATCATCAGCACCTCTGCCATGTCACCAACTGCACTGTCATCGCACAAGTGTCACCGGTGATGCCACCAGGAGCTGGGGAGGCTGCGCTGCTCTCGGCCAAGCAGCTGAGTGAGGGCGATGATGCTGCGCGGGGAGGCGAGGGGCCAGGCTGCCTTTCCATGTTGACAGGGCAGGCTGAGGCAGGGAAAAGCATCTTCTTCCTCATAAATGCAGCTCCAACAGCCAGGCTGTGGAGACAAGACAGCCTCCAGGCTCTAAAACCCGCAGGAAATGGTTAAAAAAACAAAGGCCATCAAACCCAAGGGGAGGGCGACAGGGGAAATACAGCTTTGACCAACCGCAGAAGAACAAACACAGCCCTGATCCGGCAAAAGTGACAGTGAAATCAGAGACGTGAGCTGCAAGGAATGTCGTCATAAGCAATAAAAACCCAAATTGTGGTTTAGTAAGAGCTGACCAATGTCCTAGGTGGCAAAGCAGGAGTCAAAGGAAGTGCTGAGCTGTGAGTCATCCACCTCAAAGGGCTTTATCCTTGGATAAAAGTCAAAGAGACAGCTCAGGGAGAAAAAAGGAGTGCAGGAAAGATCAGAGGCAATGGCAGAGCACCGGGCCTCCTGGCAGAGCAGAGGCCAAGCGGAGGGCAAGGCTGCTATCGGCCAGTTACGCTCACTTACAGCTATTTCTGGCCAGGCACATAATACGCTGTGTGTTTTACAAATGCAGGGGTCAGGCTCCTGCCCTGGGGAACTTCATCCACAGCACAAACAAGAACTAGAGCAAGAGCAGGAAGAGGGAAATGGTACAGAAAGCAAGTCACATCACTAAGGGTGGGCGTGTGTGCTTAGACAAAATAACAAATAACTATCAAGTTTTTCCTCCTCTGGTGTTTTTACCATGAGTTTATTACTGATACAGTGCTCCGCATGCGCTTGGGCTGGAGGAGGAATGCAGCAATTAGCCCGCTGACGTGGTTTGGTCTTATGAAGAAAGATGAAAAGCAAGAAACTAATACAGAAAATTACAGGTCATATAAAGGCAGCTGTGATAAAGATCAATGCATTTTTGGAGGGTGAAAACACAAAGAAGGGTGAGGAATTATTTAAGGCGGTGCAAAAAAAGGGATGGAGGAGATGACAGGATTGCCACAAGAGAAAGTGGACAGGATGAGAGGCTGTACGGCATCACGCTAATCTAAACACAGGTTGATTTACGAGTTGGTTCTAGATTACAGGGAAGCATCAGGAGTGATGGGAAGAAGTAAAGAAAATGAACGTGCAGGATCTCATGCTGCTTCAAGGCGGTATTGGAAAATGCATCATCGAAGACATGGTAAATACAGGAGACAGGGTAGAAGACAAAAGAGAAGAGGGAGGTGGTTGTGGTAATCACATCCGTAGTGTTTTCTGTTCTGGCGGGAGCTGCTAAAAGGGGTAAAAAAATCACAAAGGCCCCAGCAGAAATCAAAACATAGATTTACCTCCAGAGGATTGCAGCAAAGAGAGAACAGAGCCAAAGCATGCTTCCATGTCCCCAGCTCAGTTTCAGTGTGCAAATCTAAATCGGCTCCATTGATTTAATGGATATTAGATGAGTTTTACAATGAAGCAGGTGACAATAGAACCTGACTCACTTACATCCTGGGCAAGGCAGGCAGGAGCTGAAGTGATCAAAAGCACTGGAAGCTGTGCTGAGATAAAGCAGGGAGAGATTTAAATAGGTGGAAAAAAAATCCAAAATTTCTACATGGTTCTATACGGTTTGTGCAGTTTAATATTCTGACTTCTTAGGTCCAGTTTTAAGTCCATATTGTCATTATCCCCTAACACCCCCCCACTTACTTCCTTGCATCTCCCACCCCAGGTGGGAGGCCACAGTGAAAAACTCTGGTCCCACAAACACTTCTGTAGGCAGTATTTCTTACATCCTGGTAGAACATATACAGCTTTGGGGAGGAAAGGGTCTGAAATAATTAAAATAAGCAAAACCTTGGGATACTGATAATCCAGAACCATAAACTAGATACCAGAAAATTAACCCCACGTAAGGCTGAAATTCAGAGAAAGGATGAAATATCTGCAGTCATTACCTGATTATTGAAACTAAACTTAGAAAAATTTTTAGGCACAGGATCTTTAAAAAATATAACTTGGTTTGTTTACAAAAAAAAAAAAAGTACATACGATTTACTTTTGAGTAATGACAAATATGCCCAGTATTAATGCTTTATGCTGAGGTACATCTGTGTATGTTTGCCTCCTAACACCTCTAAAAGAGAAAAAGAAATATTGTTAAACTAGAAAGCATCAATATCTCAAGACTTGTAAACAAAAAGGAAAGTTATGTCTGTAGGGCTTAGAAATAATATGTAAATAGAGCACGAATGCCATCATGGAGATACATGATGCATGTTTATACAGAGAAAGCTTGGGAAAAGAACACAATATCCCCGTATGTATTCACTGTAACGTATTGCAGCACAAGGTTTAGGGCACATTATAAGCTGCCAAATGAAATAACTTCCATATAATATTAGTTACAGAAAGCATTTTGGAAGATTGAAGCACAGCAGTAATAACATTTTCAATATTACTCTACAAAATTACTTCAGCATATTCATTCTGGGAGAAAGAAACTTGCATGAAAGATGATTTTTGGTTTTCCCACCTTCGAATGTGTAATTTTACCATACTAAACCTTGAAAAAAATGAAAACCAAGTAAGCAGGCTGGATTTTTCACTTCTCTGCTATCTGTGCAGTTGTGCACGTAAATAACTTGATGTGCATTTGTCGTTCTACTGAATTCAAGGTGAGGGGTGATCCACGTGCTGGAGCATCAGTATAAAACCGGAGCTGCGCAAAAAATGTAACAAGGTGCAGTATGAAACAGTGGGTACAAAGACGGCTTAGGAAAATCAAAATTTAGAGCATAACTGAGCAGTAATTTGCTTTAATCCTGTCCAGGTATTGATGGTCTGAGTACAAATATTTAAAATTATTATTGTTGTTTTGATTGCAATGGATTATTTGTGCTTATACCAGTAACTTACAACAGAATCAAGTTATGAAAAAAATAAACCAGATCACACCCAATTACATTAAAAATGCAATGGATAATTTATGGATCATTAAAAACATAAGCATAAAAACATTGGATTTAACAATCCAATAAATCAACAGTTGCAGAAGTATTCTAGATTTTATTAAAAAATCCAGGAAACTTCTAAATCTCGTTTTACGCTCCACTAGGACACACAAATTGGTTTAGTTTTTCCTTGCAGCTGCTAGACAAGTCATCAAATCAGTTTTCCAGCAGTTGATCGGCCATTGGCCTGACTGCACATCAGAAGGCATGTCAAAAGACGTGTGGTCCCCGAGGGGCAATTGGCACAAACCTCTTCGATAGCTCCTCCAACGGTTTGCTTCTGAGAGGTTTAAATAAGCCCAGCCACTCTGCTCAGTCATGCACTCCTGCAGCAGGCAGGGATGACTGCCAAGAGCTGCCAGGGTCACAGCCTTCCGACCCAAAATCAAGCCCAAGCGGCACGGCCCTCGGGAGAACTCCCTACACACACTGAGATGCAGATGGCACAGATCCTGGTCACTTCTCAATTATATCTCTCTGGTTATTACTGAACTACTCCTTAGTGAATGTCCAGGTATCTTCAGCAATATTTGGTCAATACCATCTTGCTACCAGAGATGATGAGCCTAATCCAACAGTTCATGTTCAGGGCAAGACTCCCTCTAAGGGTGGCAGAATTCAGTCCAGAGCACTTATGCAGGGAACGATGCCTGTGCCCCGGTTGTGAACCTCAGTGCATCTCTACACACACGCCCTGGATCATTAGAGAGAGATCCCCAACCTTTCACATGACAGGTCTGACCTAAGACAGAGAAAAACGTAAATGATTTCACTAAGCATCGCATCTTGCCCTAGTCCTCCAGCTTCTGTGAGACAATCCCTGCCAAGACCACGGTCCTATGGACTCTGGAGCTTCTCAGCATACTTTTAACAGTGCCTTATACACCACCTGTTAAAGAACTCACCCTGACCATTGGAGTGTGAATCCCACATGGAAGGCTAGCCTGCAGTACCGTTGTGGTTTGTTGAATGGCTGCCTGCCAACCCAAGCCCGTGCCTGTGCTCACTCCATCCCCTGGAGCTGTAGCAAGACACTGGGAAGGACACAATCGTGCTCCTTGGAAGACACGCTGCTTGGGAGCACCTTTGCCCCTGGGCTGGGTCCTGCACTAGCTGTCGCTGTCTCCTCTCTGCACAGTAGGTTTGGGCAAGGCTTGGAGGTCCTCTTCAGCCCTCCCCAGTGCTGTGGCCAGCCACCAAAACACAAATTCCCTCTGTGGTCCAAGTAGCCCCCTCAGCCTGGAGCTGGTGGCCACCACAGAGATCTACAAGTGGATCTGGGGCATAGCAGGGTGAGAACTTCTGTCCTTGACAATCCTGACTCAAGAATCAAGGGTGTCTGCAGTGGCAAATGCAATCTGTACCAGCAAGACTCCTTCTTAGCAGGTCCTCCTGAGGTGTGTCCCCAGGCAGTGGTCACGAAGGGTGCCAGCCTTCGCCCTAGCCTGGCATCCCACGTGCAGCACAGAAGTAGCTTATGTTGCCATAGCTGCAAAATCAGGGGATTGTCATACTGCAACAAACCTGGCACCAGGTATATAAGCAGCTCAGCTTATTGCCATGCTCAGAACTCAGGACTTTCACCACCAAAAATCCAAGCTGCTACTGCTTCGGCGTGCAACGTGCTCTTTCTCGCAGCATCATCACTTGTGAATTCATGCAACCAAACTCTGCGCTTCAGAGACTCTCCAAAATGACAAGGTCTTGACTGGGGGAGCCCATATGGGTTCCTGCAATAAACAATGTAAGAGATGAGTATCATCACCACGTCATCCTGTTCCTTGCATCTCTTCCTTAGATGCCCACCTGTTGTCTTTTCAAGCATAAACTATGTATCTTAATGTTGAAGATCCTTCATCACCAGTCCTGTTCTGCTAACTTAGCTACTATTGCTAATTGCATCCACCAGTGAACAGGCTGGTTTCCCCATCTCTTTCTTCTTCAACATTTCTCCATGCTATCCTCTAAACTCTGAAGGCATGCCAAGCCCACATTCCCAAAACTACCCCATCCTTCCAAATCCTTTTTTTGCCAAGGTGCTAACAATAACCACGATAATCATTAAGTGGCTGGTATGCTGTAATGCCCACATATCCCACTGCTTTAGAATGTTTCATCTCTTCCTTATGCTCTTTCACTGGCCCCTCTTTACCCAAACACAGCCCATTTTCCCAAAAGGAGGCTGCAGCTTAATTGGGGGTGTGGGCATCCTTTTGTCCTGCCTCTGTGATGGTGCCGTGCTCCTTTATTTCATCACGATGCATAAAGGAGTTCATCATGATGCATAAAGGAGCCCAGAGCAGGCATGCATCGAGGTTCAGCCAACCACTCCTTCACCAGGCCCTTGAATCTGGCCAAGAGTTTTGTGCAGGACCATAGAATCACAGAAAGGTTTGGGTTGGAAGGGACCTTAAAGATCATCAGTTCCAACCCCTCTGCCATGGGCCGGGACACCCTCCACTAGACCAGGTTGCTCAAAGCCTCATCCAGCCTGGCCTTGAGCACTTCCAGGGATGGGGCATCCACAGCTTCTCTGGGCAACCTGTTCCAGTGCCTCACCACCCTCTGCAGGAAGAATTTCCTCCTGATATCCAATCTAAACCTCCCCACTTTCAATTTAAACCCATTACCCCTTGTCCTGTCACTACAGGCCCTTGTGAAAAG
>NW_010225524.1:0-236 GCF_000690775.1 Eurypyga helias | reverse complement strand
GCGCCGGGAAAGCTCCATCCCTCCCCACCGTCCCGCTGCACCGCCCCAGGAAAAGAGGGAGAAACAGCGATCCAGAGCTGAGATCCCCCCATGCCATCACAACGCCGGGACCCCAGCACCCCCCCAGCATGGGGGGGAGCAGCAGAGAGCCTGGAGGGCTCGTGCATTTTGGGGTAGGGGGGCTGCCCCCAGCATGGCCTCCCCAGCTCCATTTCCCTGCCGCCGCCGTTTCTCTC
>NW_010225523.1:5240-6516 GCF_000690775.1 Eurypyga helias | reverse complement strand
CGGCACGTACAGCCGAGCCAGTGCTATGTCAGGGTCTGAATGGTCGTTAGAGATCCCCTGGCACTCTGGGAGAGAGCAGGGTGAGGAGCTGCAGGGAAGTTTCCATGCCTTTTGCAGCTGCTTCTGCACACGGAGTGTGTTCCCAGCAACAGGTACAGCCACATAAAACACGCCTGGACTCTGGGACAAATGCAGTCTCTGTGGGACTGAGTCCCGGGTTGAAGGACCCTCTCCTGCAGAGGCCTGCCCGGGGCGATGCGTGTAGAGGCTTGTTTCTTTTGTAGTTTAAAGCTGTGGTCAAGCATCCTGACATAGGGCCGGCTTTGAACAGCAGAATGATTTTGGACAAAGTCCAAGCTCCTGCCCGACCCCATTCACTCACGGAATGAGGCCCTTGGATCCCCCTGGGCTTCCAACTGGCAACAGCAGAAGGGACTGGAGAATGAGTTCCCATGAGAAGACGTTTTAAAGGGTGCCCGAGGTACTTGTGGGCTTTCAAAATCGTTGTCTGCTGAGCTACAGCCCCAGATTCGGCTGCGCCGTCGTCGTCACTGTGTTTGGTTTTCCCTGCCCTTGGAGCTGCAGCCTGCAGTTATGCCCTGTGCCGGGGCTGGCCGCAAGCAGTGCCGCTTCCCTGTGTTACAGGGCTCCTTCCAGCCCGTGGAGGCAGGACACGGTGCTGACTGCTGCCTGGGATCAGAGCGGACTGGGGGACAGGGACGCTTGGGGAAGCGTTTGTGAGCGGCAGGTTCGCCCCCGCCGGTGCCACGAGAGCGGCTTTTCCCTGGGTCTGCCTGTAGGACTAAGGAACGGGCTCTGCAGGAGCTGTGTGAGTTCAGATCCTGGCTGCCTGCTGGGCCAGACACGCCGGGAGTGCCACTCGGATCCACTCGGAGCAGGCGCTGGTTGCTCGCATCCTGACTGCCCGTGGGCTAAAACATTGAAAAGCGAGGGGAATATTGCCAGGGTAACCCAAGTGTTGGCCTGACCTATAGCCCTTCCAGAAACACACACTGGAAATGTTTCTTTTAAATGCTGGTAGGTGAGACGGAATCCAAAGGCGATTCCAGGGAAAAGCAGACCAGCCAGTTGGGCAGGGCTGGCGGAGCGTATCGCTGCGGGCTGCCGTGTCCATTGTGCCCCTAAGGATGCCGCCTCCTCTTCTGTTCCAGTCTGACATGCAGACCTGGGAGGAGCAAAGCCAAGGAGCCATCTACACGGTGGAGTACGCCTGCAGGTAGAGACTCCTGCGAGCAGGAGGGCTGTGCCAGCCAGG
>NW_010225523.1:4139-4932 GCF_000690775.1 Eurypyga helias | reverse complement strand
GCACCATGAGCCTGGCAGCTCCTCCCCGGGGTCTCCTGATCTCCCGCAGCGAACCCACCCGCCTCGGGCTGGCGTGCGAGGATGCAACGCGCCCCGTGAAGTTGAGGTTTCTTATGTACAGTCCTCTCTGCCACCGCGACGCCGATGGAAGTACTAACCCTCCGTTTCCCTCCACCCCCCCGCTTTTCTTTCAGCGCCATAAAGAACATGACTGACAGCAGCGTGTACTTCAAGAGCATCGACAGCCTGCTGAAGCACGCCATCGCCCTGAAGGAGCAGCTGAACGCTGCTCAGAGCCGCAGGTAGCGAGGGGCTGCGGCACCGGGGGGTAGCGCAGCCTGCCGCACGCCTGCCCGGCGGTGGTCTCTGACGGGGTTCCAGGCTGTTGTTTGGCAGAGCGCGCCGCTCGCCTTCCCGTCAGCTCCCGGCTTTGTTCGCTGGGAAGCAAAAGGTCTCGTTTGCAGGAGGGTAACTGGAAAATAACGTATTTCAGAAGGGGCGTTGGGTTGTGTAAGTCGTTAAATCTTGGGTGTGCCAAAGGCGCCTGGAGGGAGGCGGCGCTGCCGAGGTGCCGTAGGTGAGAGGCTGCCTTTGGGGCTGTTCTGTCGGGCACGTGGCTCTGCCGGGGCAGAGTCCCGTAGGGAGAAGCCGTAGCAGGGGGATGACGCACTTCTGTAGGTTTGAGCTGAACTACAGCTACTGGGATGTCCTCCAGCAGATCCTGTGAGGCCGGGGTGTTTGTCCCTCCCGAGGAGGGTGCTGTGTTGGGGTCTGGGTAGGAGTGAGGAAATTC
>NW_010225523.1:2192-4039 GCF_000690775.1 Eurypyga helias | reverse complement strand
GGTCCAGCTTTGCAGCCCAGCGCGTGGCTTTGCGGCCCAGCGTGTGGCTTCGCTGTGCTCTGGCTGGTGTCTGGGCGCCCGCAGGGCTGGCGTGTGCAGCCCCATCCTCTGCTCCGCGCGCCGAAAGCTCTGCCTGGCTGTCTCCTGCAAGCCGAGAGGGTTTATGTGAGCGAGCCCCTGGTTCTTCACGTTTTCGCAGCCGCTGGTGTCCTGCCTGCCTGCGGGATGTGACTGTCTCTTTCTTTTCACAGCGCTGTTGCCCCACAAGCAAAGAATCCTCCAGCCAGTTCCTGATTTCAGCCGAGGCTGACCATCCTCTCCCGCCTTCTCCAGCCCAGCTCTATGTTCTCCGACCACGGGAGGAGTGGGAAACCACCTGCCCAAGCTGGGAAGCTGCACAGAGGCCTCTGCCTGCCCCCCCTGTTCCCAGTAACAAGGTGCTGTAGCGGGGTCAGGACTACGTTTGGGGGGAGCTTTGGGGAGCACTCGTGTCCCTTTCCTCAGCGCTCTGCCAAAGGCAAACGGGGGTGGTTCTGCGTTGGTCCTTTCCTGTTCTTTCTCGATGGCCGACAGCTCTGGGACGTTCTTCCCTCTGCCTCTTGGCCACAGAAGTATCAGAAAAAACAGGTCTTGCTTTGGCAGACGGCGCGTTGCGGCGTAACGTGGGCATGCTTCGGCCTTGTTCCGCAGGCCTTCCGCACGGGGAGGTGTCCTCTGCCAGGCAGTCGCTGAATTCGGGTTTAGTGAGAACCATAATAAAAAGGAAAACAAAACCAACCCCAAACCCAAGAAAGTTCTGTCTAAAACCTTCCCCCGTTGCTTGCTCGGGCTGGGGAGTCTGGGCCCTGCTGGCTCGGCCTGTTTCAGAGGGACACGGGGTAAAACAGACGTGCAGAGCTGGAGCCTTGCCAGAAACTGTCCTGTTCTTCAAAAAAACCAACCAAAAAAAGGGATTTTCTTCATCCCGTCGTGCAGTGGGAAGCGGAGCTGCGCGCACAGTGTTGGGGGTCACCAGAGGGATGCGGCTTCGATGTTAATCTCTCCTGGAACCACCAGTTCTGTTCTGCTGGAGAATTTACCGGGGATGCAGGGATCAAAGCAGCGCCACACTCAGCTTCCGAGGAATTGTATTCTGCTCAGGATAACGCTGTGGATGCCCCATCCCTGGGAGTGTCCAAGGCTGGGCTGGATGAGGCTGGGAGCACCCTGGGCTATGGAAGGTGTCCCTGCCCATGGCAGGGGGTGGGACTGAGGGGGCTTCAGGGTCCCTTCACCCCAAACATTCCATGGTTCTGTGATATTTGTGCTTTCTGCCCCGCACGCAGCAGAGGGCTGGATGCGAACCCCTTCCTGGACCTCCGCCTCAACCAGCAGCAGGTTCTGGTGACACCCAGGTGGTCCCCAGCTCGGTGTCCCCCCCACGGAGCAAAGCCCTGGCACTGGGGCTGCTCCAGCACAGCCCCTTCCCTGCTCCGAGCTGGTGAGTGCCGCTGCCCAGAGCAGGGACGTGCTCGTGACCAAGCAGCCGGCTCTGTCGCCCCAAGGCCGCCCTCTGCAGCTTGCAGACTCCTGTTCCATCTCTCCTCCTCCTCCGTCCCCTCCGTCGGGATTTTTGACGCCTGCCTGGCTGCACGCTGAGGGGAAGCCCTGCCGAGGCGCTTGTATGGACCATCCCGGTGTAGCGCTGGCTCCTGGGGGTGGAGGAGGAAGGAAAAGGCAGGAGGAGGGCAGGGAGTACGGGCAGCTGGAGAAATCGGCTGGGGCCTGAAGAGGGTCGATGTGCTCATGGACAGGGTTCACGCGCTTTTTCCCATCCATGTGTTCCACATCCTTCGCTGATGCTGGGG
>NW_010225523.1:1719-2169 GCF_000690775.1 Eurypyga helias | reverse complement strand
GGTCCTTGGTCGTGGGGTGGCGAGTGCCAGGAGCATCGAGGAGGGGCTGGGGGCTCCGGGCAGGCGGCCGAGGGCCTTTGGCTTTGGGTGGAGGCAGCATGTTCTCTGGGAAAAGAAGCAAAGAGCATCAGGCAGTGGCTGCAGAGACCCCGCGGTGGGAGGGGGGAACAGCAGCCACCCCCTGCTCTGGTGTGACATGACCTATATTAAGCTCTAAATAGAGATGCAAATCTTGGCCTTGGTGCCTGCAGCTCCGCTGGGACGTGGTGGGGGCACAGAGGTCCCGCTTCCATCACACCAGAGTCGAGTCCTTGCCCGAGGCTCCAGGTTTGCGTGCCAGCACGCCGCTCCTCTCCTGCGTGACGCCGTCCCAAGGCTTGCCCTGTGCTTGCAGCAGGCCCGGCTCTGCCGACAGCGTCCTGTGCGTGCGGGGCAGGTGGTGGCTCCCCT
>NW_010225523.1:0-1658 GCF_000690775.1 Eurypyga helias | reverse complement strand
GCTCCAGGAAAGGAGGGAAGGAAAACTCCCGGTGGATCTCAGGCCGGGGCGCAGCCGCGTTCCTGTTGTTCAGGTCACTGGTGGAGGATGCGCCGTGCTGGGCCGAGTCGTTCTCGTAGAGGGTGTGAGAGACCTCGGAGCGGCTGCGGCGGGAAACCTGGGCAGCCCGAACCAGGGCGTGCGTCACCGTGACCAGCAGGACGATGACACCGGAGGAGAGGATGCAAGCGCTGGCAATGCCGGCCTCCAGCTCGAACAGCAGCAGCATGTAGATGGCGAGAGCTGGAAGGAGAGCGGAGAACATAAACCAGGACTAAAGCGATGCCTTCGACCTGCAAAGCCCAGGCCGGGGGAGCCCTCGTAGGGCTGGTCGCCGAGAGCAGAGGGTTCCTGCCACGGGGATGAGCTGGCAAAGCCATTTGAGAAACAACCCCGATGCTGAAGCAGAAACGAGGCAGCTGAGCAGCACTGAGCGACCAGCGCAGGGCTGGAGCGGTGCAACGAGCACTTGCCTGTTAGGTAGACCGAGACCCCGCAGCAGAACAAGCCGATGGCGGTGTGGCGAACTGTCCGGCTGTCCAGGAGGAACCAGTCTGCCCTGCAGAAGAGGGGAGAGACGTGCCAGGTCGCAGCACGGGGAAAATGCTGACGCTCTGGCCCCGGCTGAGAGACTGAAATGCTGGTTTTGCATGGGGGGAGGTTCAGAGCCAGGTCACGAGCCCAGGGGCCTCTGCTGAACGGGGCTTTCCCCCGGGCCGTGGGGTTGCACAGTTCTGCGCTGCCACCTTCCCACGCTGGAACAGAAGATTTTGGGGATGACTCGAAATTTCAAACTTTCCCTGTCTGGTTGGAGCTTTGCTTCAGATACCAGATGGGTAACAGACTCAGGAGAGAGGGACATGGCCAGAGGAATTTTGCAGGGGACTTGCCCTGCTCAGCAAACCCTCAAATCCGCGTCCGTCACGAGTGACAGGCCAAGTGCTGGCCTGTGGGATACAACAAGGCCGGGTTCTCCCTTCACCCTTGGGATTGGATTTCTGTGCTCAGCTCGGATTGCAGGCCTTTTGTCTGGAGGGGGCTTGGTACTTGGATTGTGCTTAAAACACATGAAAAGACCAGCTCCCTTTCCAGCGGGGCCTTTGTTTCCCACCCAGCACGGACCCCCACGCCTGCTGCCTGCGCTTTCCTGGGACGCGCTCTGCCCCGAGCCGGCACACGGCTCTGCCCCGTGCCCTGAGCCGGCACATGGCTCTGCCTGGCCATCTCCAGAGCCAGATCGACCTGGGAAGCCTCCGTCCTCGCTGGGCTTGGGAGGCTGCCCGAGGATGCCTCTGCTAACTGGGGGCTGTGGTCGTTAGGGGATGCAGCGTAGTGTGGCCGGGGTGGAGGTTGGCAGATGGGTGCCAGGCGACTCGGGGTTGGAAACATGAGTGCTTGGAGAGATGCTGGCAGGAGTCCAGTGCTGGGAAACTGCAAACAGTCCTTGGAAGCAACTGGTGCTGCACAAAGCCTCTCTGGTCCTGCTGGCCACCTCCAGAAATCCCAGGGAGCTGTTTGGAAACGTGCCCTGGATTGGACGGACCAGCTGAAGGGGCAGCAGCGCAACCCTCCTGGCAGGACCAGCCCTTCCGTTGCTCCTCGGCAGCAGCCAGCTCCTT
>NW_010225522.1:907-1180 GCF_000690775.1 Eurypyga helias | reverse complement strand
CGGGTCCCCGCCGCTCCCGGCGGCCTCCAGCCGGGCTGTTCAGTGCCGTGTCCCGAGCGAGGCTTCACCGCCGGTGTTCGGTGGGAGTTTGCCGAGGGAGAGGTGAGGGGATGCCCCGCTCTCCCCTAATGCCGGGAGACGTCCCCCGCTGTCATCTGGTCTGATCCCAGCCAGCGTGTCCCCAGGTTGGGGTCACACGTGCCCTCAGGCCCCTGGTCCCTCTCTGGCGCCTTCCCAGCAGCAGCCAGTCCTCCATCCCCGCAAGAAGGTCAC
>NW_010225522.1:0-672 GCF_000690775.1 Eurypyga helias | reverse complement strand
AAGAGGATGGGGGGGACGAGATGGGATGGGAGAGGATGCAGGGCTGTAGGACTCGGGGAACGGGAGCTGGAGGGGGGCTGGACCACAGGGTGGGTTGGGAGGGGCCACAGGGAGACCCCAAAGAACCCAGAGGCTTTAGGCTTGTCCTGGAGATGGGCAGAGCAGGGGGAAGCTGATCACAGCCGTTGTGCCCCCAGGCTTGCCGCGGGAGAGAGCTCGACCCGGGGGTGGTCGTGGAGTGCGACGGCGGGGCGCCCGAGCCCGGCTTTTTTTTCTCTTCTCCATCCCCCCCCAAACCGTCGTGATGTTCGCCTGCAGCCCAGGTAAGGGGGAGCCCCCCGACGCACCAACGCCGGCCAAAACCGCTTCCTTTTGGAGACGTTGGCGTCAGGAGGCCACGGCACAGCCAACGCCGCTCTCCTCCCTTCACGCCCCGCAGGCTACGTGGCCTTCCTCAACGTCTTGGGATCCATGTTCCTCCAGGCCCTGCGCAAGGTGCTGGAGGGAGAGGAACGGCACCTGGCCCTGCACCGCCTCTTGACCCGCGTCAACGGGGAGGTGGCGTTGCGCTGCCAGGCCAGGGGCACCTACGAGGGCTGCAAGGAGATGCCCTGCTTCATCACCAACCTGCTCCAGGAGGTCTTCCCCTTCTCCCAGTCCGGCGCGGAGGCG
>NW_010225521.1:7567-9482 GCF_000690775.1 Eurypyga helias | reverse complement strand
CGCCGCGCCCCGCACCGCCCGCCCCGCACCTGCAAACGGCAGAGACCCCTCCGTCCGTCCGTCTGTCCCTCTCGCCATCCCTCTGCCTCGGCCCCAATCGCGAGCGGGCGCACAGCCAGCCGCCACTACCCCCTACCTCTCGGGCAGCTTTTTAGCGCGCTGCCCGGGTAAACAACGATTTCGGAGTCCATCGCTAATTGTGTCGTTCGGACCCTGCGCAGAGCCAGGCTTTTTAATTTCCCCTCCTCCCTTTTTTTCTTTCCCTTTCTCATTTTGAAGATAATTCCTGGTTAATTTTCTATGAAATTATTATCCCTATAGCTTTTAAACAGTGGGAAATAAATATTAATACCTGAAAACCGCATATATAAAGAGGTAAACTTTAGTTTATACTGCTGCCGCATGCTGAATGGAGCTGTCACGTCGCCCTTGTGGTCCACGCTGCCAGCCGAATAAACCTTAGCTGCCTGATTTTCTGTTGATAACAAAATCTTAATATTAGGTTAGTATCAAAATCTTTTACTCTAAAGCTAATCAAACTATATTCCGAACCGTTTTCAAAATTTACCTTAAAGCTTCAGTCCTGCAGTGCTTATTCAAGCAAAATTTTAATACTCCTGCTTGCTAGAATAGTATTCAAGCAAAACCAATCAAATTTTAAATGTAAGAATTTTTTTCTTTTTTTTTTTTAAATCCTATTTATTAGTTTGCCTTCTAGTTCATAAGTGTATGTAGTTTTTCCTGATAGCCATTTGGAAAACAGAAGGGATGTTGGCGGATACAAGAAATACTTGTTTCTTTGGATTCAATATAAATAATAAGAAATTTATTTCAGCAAATTTACACATGGGGTGAGGGGCAGAAAAAAAATTGTTCATAATTGTGTACCTCATTTACCCAAAGTGTGTGATTGTATGTGCAAATTAAACTATTGCATGCACGTGCTAAATTAGGTATTTGTGAGCGCAATTGCTTAATTTGCATGTGGAGATTAAGTTAGCCCAATTAATCACTACGATAGTCCAATTTTACACAATTGTGAACCCACTGATGGCAGTGGAGTTGTTTTGCCGTAAATGCTGAAATCATGTTACAGGGAGATGGGTCCAACTTGTGCACAAGTGCAGCACGTGCTCTTGCAAAAAAAAATCACTGACAAAATGCGTTTCAAATGTGTCCGTTATCGTCACTTCTGAGGATATGTCGTTTGCGAAAGCCCGTTGTAGCTATACAATATTTGATCAATTGCTATTAAGAACCTGACATTAGAACCGTGCTTCTCGCATCTGGAGCTTTTGTTTGGGCTAATTAGGGCGATGATCATGGATTCAACCTGTCTTAAATCTCAGATGTATGAAGTGGGCAGATTAAGGACATTTGTTCATAATTAGGATTCCTAAATGGAAATCTGGGAAATGCTTCTTGGAATATTTATAGTCTTGCACCAGCAAGGCTTCTGGTTGTGCACGTAAGACGAGTATTGCATTTCTTGGACAAATGTGGTTTGTTCCATGCATTCCTTCCAAACCCGGTCTACTGTGTGTACAGGGTGGAAGACATCAAAATTAAAAAGCAGCTCCATAAAGGGTACCGTGTGTCACACAGTGTATTTTCACTTCTTTGGGGACATGCCGTTTGTCAATCGCACGGTGCCCCGTGTAGCCCTATGGACATGGATCCTGATATATCCTTGCCTTCCCTTGGCACTGAGGTTGTCAGCTGGTGCCACTCTCACCGCTCGGTGCCCGTTATGTCCAAGCAGTCCAGCGCACACTCAGGGCTCTAAGGTAACCACTACCGACGTGAGCATTTGCAGGTATATTTAGGCTAATTCTCACTACTGATTTTTTTTCCCTATCTATTATTTTATTTAACCTATGTGGCTGAAATATAGAACTCCTCCACTCTAACCATC
>NW_010225521.1:0-7541 GCF_000690775.1 Eurypyga helias | reverse complement strand
GATCTTATTACTACAGGCCACTTGGCCAACAGGAACTTGGTGCGGCTGGAGAGGGTTTTTGCTTCCATCACAGATGACACAGCTCCTTTCTGATGTGGCTTTTTGTTGGTATACTGGTGCTGACAGTCCTGAAGTTGTGAAAACCATAGAAGTTTTTATGTGGAGTTGGGTGTTTAAGGTGTTCAAGCTGCTCCAAGTGTTAGCTGGGCTCAGGCTGCCTACCTGGTTCTTTGTGCTCACTCATGCACGGGGGAGCTGGTGCTATGGGCGGCTCTTCACTGGGTTGTTCCTGTCCCTGGTTAGCAGGTTGTGCTGCAGACAGACCTGTAAACCCACTGCTGCCATGGACTGGACCGTGGCAGTCACGAAATGTGCGGCACGGCCCATTTGCTGTGTGCCTGTGAGCAGGCAGGGCGAGGAGCGGAGCTCTGCGGGGCAGCTGTTGTGCCCAGTGCAGTGCCCACCGCAGTGCTCAATGCTGTGCCCACTGCCTCTGCATCCCCACTGGGCAGCGGGCTCAGGTCACTAAACCATGCAGCCTGCTCCTTTGGGTGAAGCTGCAAAATTGCAGAGCACGTGTGACCTGTATAGTGCACGTGTTCGTTTTTTAACTATTTTTTTTAATTTCTAAAGAGCAAGAATGACCTGGTTTCATTCATTCTTTATTTTTCCCACAGGTGGGAAATGTGGTGCTACGTTGTGTGACTTTGTTTCTCCACGGGGAGAAGGGGACAGGAAAGGAAAGTTACGGTTAAAGCATGAAGAAAGAATATTTCTTCCAAAATATGATTTTTAATATGTCAACATTTAAATGCGAATTGTTCTGATCAAATATTTACTGCTATCAGGAGCTGTGTAGAACATTAATCTTAATTTGTTTTTGTTTTTCTCAGAAGCAACGACTCCAACATAGCTAGGAGATCTGTGTCTTTAAAAATAAATAATGTAGCAGAGCGGCATATTCTTTGGTATAGAAATGCTAGCCTGTGGCATCTTCTGCAACTACAAAGCTGTCTCGAGTGAACTTTCTTCCCTTTTTATTAATAATTCCCTAAATCAATGAAGAATCTTTAAAAGTTCCCCTTCACTTTGCTCCTGCACTCCTCGCAGCTCTGGCTCTTGCTCACGCTGGCTCGTTCCCTGCCGTGTATTATACATTTGGATAAATCTGTACGTGTAATTTTGGGAGCATAGGCTGCAGCCCGCTAATTCCATGTGCAAATACAAAGCGAGTTTTCTCTTTTAGTTTTTAATTTTTTTTCTTTTTGGTTAGCCCAGGGTTTTGGTTTTTTTCCTGAAGGTGGCAGTGAAAGAAAAAAAATAACTCCCTTTGAAGATTTAGGAATTTTATTACAAAACAGATGGACAAGTACTGTATTTTACCCATTTCCCTGTGTGCCCATGAGCGCTGACAATGAAAACTACAGCTCCTATAAAGTGCTGATCAAATTGTGAAAAGGTGGCCTTTCCCAGCAGCCTGGCACACTCTAGCATTATCCCAGCTTATAAATAAACGGATGGGCTGAGCCACTTCGGCTTTTTTTTTTTTTCCTCTTAGTCCTTACCAAGATAATTGAGGATCATAATGGTGGGAAAGGACTGCAGTCATCATTCGCTGCCTGTCAGGTATCAGTACTCATCTTCGTGTCATCCGTCACCATTGAACCACTCTGTCATCTTTCCCCAGCCTTCAGCGCCGCTCCTTCTCATCGTGTTCATTATCTCCGGCTCCGACCAAGCCCCCTCCCCCAGCCCCTGTAAATGCATCTTTGTGCGACTCTCAGTCTTCTGATTATGAATCGATGATCATGTGGTGTAAGAGAGATAGATGGCTTTTAGTTCCATCTTGTCTTCTCTAATTGTAAAATATTAGTTACATTAGACTGTGTCTTTTGATTAATGGAACTTATTTGGAGTGGCCTCTCCCAGCCCTCCCCCTTCCAAAGTCCTCCACTGACTTTTGAGAATTGAGTGATTTCACTTAAAGCAGACAAATAGGCCCTTCAGCAAGGAGATAGCTAAGCTCTAATATTGTGGGCAAAGCAAGCTCACAGAGCCAGAGCTCTGTGTGTGTGTGTGTTTTTAAAGAAAGGCTTCAACTCTGGCTAGACAAATACAGACCATTTATTAACGTGCGCACAGCCGTGCTGTTTTGCAAATCCAGCATTTCTTATAAAGCTGCAAAACAGGACATAAGGCTGAATGCCTTCTGAATTAAATTAATCTCAGATAGGAATTAAGAGCATCCTCGCTTTCACTTTGGATGAAACAGGTCAGTCCAGAACTTTGATGTATTAATGCTAGCATGAAGTGTTATCTTAATACTCTCTTTTATACTTACAGGACATATCATCAACCAAATGTCTCTTCCTTGTACATCTGACACTGCGAGACATTCGTCCTTTAATACAGAATTTATCTTATTTGGCACTATTTACCTAAACATGGTCTGTTGATAAAGTCCTTGCTGTACAAATGGAAAGGCAGTTGACTAAATCCCTTATTATAAATAATCACTGTCTATCTTTCAGTGTAAATTCAAGGACATGTTCACTTTCAAGCTATCAGTTCAATTAGAAAAGGTCTATTCACTGTCGATGTCTATATCTCATGGAAATAAGAAAGCACAGTTAATAAACAAATCAAACTATTTTAAAAAATAGCACAGTGGATTATGAATTCTAGAGCCCGCGCTGATGGTGACACTGTCAGGACACATGCTATACAAAAATATATGCAAACAGTTTTATCTAAATATTTTATGCTACCTTCAGGATGTAAATCTGACCTTTGTGCCTTCCCCCTTCCACCCCGATACTCGGATCTTTAACATTATTTTAGAAGATACTGCCTACAATGTACTTTCCATATATTAAAATTTAAAGAACAAGTTTGTACATGTGAAAAATGCTGGTTAAGCCTTATTCAATTTACTTCTTTCTGGTAAAGAACAGGAAAATTGTTTAGGGGATGTGAAAAACTGTGTGTAGAATAACGGCTCGGGAGGGTCGCCTGTCCTGGAGCCAAGAAGCAGAAGTGGGGGCTCAGGGTCCTACAGCTGTCCTCACTTTTCTCAGTTTTACTGTGATGGCTGGGGCGGTTTCCTATTTTTGAAAGGCTGTCGCCATGATAGCCACGTGATTATAGAAAGACCTTTCTCCTTTCTTTTTACAAGAAAGAAACTCTCAAGCCTTTAGAGTTATGGGAAGCGCTTGAAAGCAGGAACCCAGAAAGCTGGAAAAAGTCCAAAAAGAAACCCAGATTTTTTTTTTTTCCCCCCCTCTCATGGTATTAATCACATCCTATGAAATTTCAAGGGGATTTTCCAGTGACCTGGGTTTTGATACCCAGAGGCACAGACTGGAAGGGCTCTGCATGCAAGGTTGAGCCCCGCTCTCCTCCATCCGCAGGCAGCTCCCATCCTGCGTTCGTCTGAGATCAGAATTTGGCTCCTGATGGGTATTTTCATGCAGTATTTACCACCCTAGAAGGAGTGATTATATTTAATGGCAGAATTTCAGTTGACTTCTCAATATGTATTGAGTTGACCTTTAAGTTAAACCACAGATTAATTTTTTTTTTAGTTGTCTCTTTAAGTACATTTATAGACCTCTCTGTTCTGATTAGCATAACGGTAGATAGAGAAAAGTTACCTGGGTCAGATTATTGGTTGAAATCAGAGGACTTGCGTGGCTTCTCGAGAAGGCAAATATTTTGGCCCCCTCTAATCACTGTATACGTTAGTTTTGTTGCAAAATGATTTTGGTTTATACACAGAGACACCCAAGTGGGTATCAGTTTGCTTGAAAGCCTGGAGCCTGCCATTGATTTCATATAAGCAAACCTTCTCCCTGGAAGACAATGGAAGTCAACGAGGTTTACATGAGATTGAGTGGCTCTCCCATAGGCAGCAGGCTCTTGGAGCAAGGCTTCAGTGGGCTAGCTACTGAGGGCAGGAGTGTTTACCTCTGCTACCTGACGTGCTGTGTTTGGCTTAAGCTCTTCAGAGATAGATATGGATCGTTTTTACTCCAAATTGTAAAAAAAAAAAAAAAAAAAAAAAAACAAAAAATCCCCCCAAAAAAACCCCAAAAAACCACCCACAAAAACAAACAAACAACAAAAAAACCCCCCAAACAAACCACAACCCAAACCAAAAACCAACCAAAAAAAGCCCTTAAACACCCTAAATGGACACTGTGTCCCACCACCCATAGAAACTTCAGTATCTTGGACTTCTACATTTTTATTCAAAATACTACTCCTCAGTAGTGCCTGGTCTTCGATGTACTGACTGCCACAGAAGTCATTGGAAGGCTTTTTTGGTTTTGTTGTGGTTGTTTACTTTAACATGTAATGGATTTGCTGCCTGTTCATCTTGTGTCCCTTGTCAGTTGGGTTTAGGGACATGGGTAAGAGGTAAAGCCAGCCCATCCGAGCCCTGCATGTGATGGCACTGGGAGCAGCAGGAGGTTTGGGGTGTTACTTAGTGGTTTGCGTGCGATGCGTACAGCAACCAGCCAGAACTGGGTGACCCGCAGTGACACTAGAATTATCACCCTCCCAGTGAGGAGCGGGTGGCCTCTGACTGGCCAGGGGCTCCAGCCTGCAGGACACAGGGCAGCGGGGACACCTCTGAGGGTGATGGGCTGGGGACCCCTTTTGCACCCAGCATCCTTGGGGCCCTCTTCCCTCTCACACCAGGAGCAGATACCGCATCAACGCAAAAATAAAACCAAAAGGAAGGTGTATCTGAAATGGAACAATGTGATGTCCCAGCTTTTAGCCCCAGGCAAATTTTCATGTCTCTTACGAATCTTTGTAAGTAAGGGTTAGGCTACGTGGCCCCAGCTCGGAGACGACCTACACTCACGTATTGTGTAAGCACATGCAGGTTCCTACACAAGTCTGTGGGATGACTTACAGACTTATAGTATGCATAACCTTCAGCAGTTTGCTGAATCAGGGCCTAAATACTGAAATATTCTTTAATAGTGCTGGCTCCACAATGAAACTCTAGAAGGCACATTTCCCTCTCAGTGTCTCTCCATAAGACTCATCAATGATAATGGAGTTACATTAGGCACATCTAAAGTTGATTATACTGTTACCTCCCTCTTGGCCCCTGTTTGTCAAAGAGAATATGATAAAAAAAAAAAAATCCTCTGTCTTCTATCATCTATTTTCATTTGAATTTTGATCTGCCATCTAGACGATAGAGTAAAGGGCACGCTAGGAAGACCTTAGGTAGGTGGGTCTGGGTGTTTGTTAGCTAAGAACCGGTGCAGGAAAAGTCGTGTTAAGAAAACCTGCAGGAAGAAAAAAAAAAATCTACAGAAACCAAAGCAGAAGTAATATTTAGGGCAGGTTGTTCATAAATGGTAGCAAACCTCTTTTTTAAAATGAAATGTGTGGCTTTTAGGGATGCTGATTTATTTCGGAGCATGCATTTAGGGGTATGTTTCATTTTTAAAAAAACAGATGCTAGTGTTCCCTAAAACCTCAGGCATTTATTATGTAGACACAAGGTTGAATGAAACAGTTGATCTAGAAATTCTGCAATGAATTGCAGATTAAGGAAAAAAAAAAAGGAAAGCAATCTTTAAGTTTGTTGGGTTGGGGTTTTTTAACGTGATCTCACAGTTAATTATGGTGAACCAAAATCCTCTATCCCAAACGCTGAACGTCTTGATTTTGGTACATGTGCACATTGCTGAGGGATGCCAGGTTTGTCTAGGGATCCAGTAGCTTTGACATACTCCAGTTTACAGTACCTGAAGTGTGCTCAGTTGCTAATGCGTTTTGCATGCCAGATCACTGTGCTTCAGCATGACAGCTAAGAAAAATGTCATTTTATTTTTAATTGGAGCAGGATGCAACTTGGAAAGGGGAAAAAAAAGAAAAAAAAGTGATTCTTTGCTAGCTGTTTGTTCCACAAGAGTTCAGTCAGAAACCTTCTAGTACTTAATAAAGTCAAATTCTTCACTGAGTGTTCCCGCGAGCTCCCGTGGAAGCCAGTGGGAGTTGCACATGAGTACCGAGGGCAGCATTTTGCCCTTAGGACTGAATTTCCCAATTGACTATTCTTTTAGACTGTCTTTTGATTAACAATCTGTTTGCAGCAGGCTAGGGCCAGAGAGGCAGCGTATACCCCACTGCTCAAATCTGTGGCAAAATATTCTGCGGAGAGCTACTTAATAAAAATGAACTTGCTCCAACAGTCATTGAGAAATACCTCAAATGTTAGCAATCAATCGAGGGCTGAGTTGGGGGGGAAAAAAAAAAAACCAAACCCAAAAGGACATCAAAGAGGTTCTCATTCCCAGTCTATTGCTCTATTTAAGGGTCCTATAATTTGGTGAGGTTGTGTGCTAAATAATTTGTAAGCCTTCAGAACATCCAGGTTATTGTTTGTGGACAGATGGTGCATCACATTTTATTGCTTATTCCTTCTGTGGTTTCTCATATGCAGGAGTGATGTGCACTCTGAAGTCTTTGTTTCCTTGCTAAAATCTCTAATCTAAAACAGGCAATCAAGCACACAGACAGTGCTTCAGAAAGCATAATCATAGTTTTAAAGGGGGAAAAAAAAACCATTTCGGCTGCAGTTAGGAAGCAGATGTGTTCCCTGAAAATGCAAAAGGTTATCAGAAGTATTAAAATAGGAAAATAGATATGGAATTCGGGAGCACTGGGTGAGAGTGTGTATTTGATGTCAGTACTGCAGGGTAGGTGTGCCTTTTCCTAGGCTACCTGCTTTGTAGCCGGCTCTCTGTGGAGCTGGTGCAGTGAAAGCCTTCGGAGACCGTCTTTGCTTCCACCTTTCCCCCTGAGATTGGCAGTCTTTGTCTTTTACAGGCAAGGAGCAGCCGTGTTGTGATCCTGGAACCGCTGCTGCCCCGAAGAGTTAAATCATGTTGATATACAGGAAGGAAATGGAATAGACTAACTCTACTCTTTTCTTCCTACGGATTTTTCTTTTTATTCTGAAGATAGAATTACTGTTTGTAAGCATCTGAAAGTCATTAGTGGCTCTGCAGTCTGTCAGGTGCCGACGCAAAAAACTGCTGAAACTGAACGGGTTCCTGTGCGGAGTGCTGGGAATTTGTCATGTGCTGATGAGCAGTTATAATAATATATGAGCAAATCACAAGCATTCTGCAAATTAATCAAATTTTTTTTCCCCTTCTCCCTTGTCTCTGGGAGAGTGGCTTTGCCGGCAGACGTAGGTGAAGCAGTTTTACTCACAGATGGTAGCTCTGGCATCAGATGGAATTTATATAACAGTAATTCTGATTTCCTGCCAAAGTAGCACTGAAAACACCAGGGAGATTGTACAAGACAAGTCATGTGGTTTTGCTGAGGTTGTTGTGGGAAGTTTAAGGGGGGAAATCTCAAATTTTCCTCTTTGCATTTATTGTTTTAGCCTGAAGGGCCAGAAATTGTACGCCATTCTGCCATAGGCGAAATCCAACACATCTTTTTTTATGAATTGCGCTGAAAGAGTGCTTCCCAGCTGTTGAAACTGCTGGCGGGGAGGG
>NW_010225520.1:3181-6695 GCF_000690775.1 Eurypyga helias | reverse complement strand
GGATTGCCCCAACCCAGGTGCCAGATTTCACACCTGATCTCTCCTGTTCCACGTGACAGCGGTGCAGAGGCGGGACATGTGTGCATCCCGTCGTGTTGCAGCGTATGATGGTAGCCCCAGCACACATTTTGATGGATTTGATGCCGTGTCTTTGTGTTAAAAGGCCACTGTCACAGCCAGATACATGCACCAGCCAGACCTGCCAGGGCACGGCTACGTGTGCGTGTACGTACAAGAGGAGCTGTTCCCCTGAGCAGGGTTGCAGCAACGTATGCTCTTCCAGAGGAGCTCTTGTGTTCTTGCACGGTGTGGTCTGTGGGACAAAAGGGGGTAGAAGAGAAATGCTGTCAGCACTAAGCCTGATGTTAACTCTTCTCTTGGTTAATCTGCTCCTCTTAAACTCAATGTCTTTGAGTTTATTTTCTCCAAAGAAACGAAAAAGGAATTTTAAATACTGTCAGTAATTCTGCTCCTTGCCTTGGTAACGTGAAACGTTAGAAACGGAGAACAGCTCTGCGGAGAAGGGATTTCCAGGGAGCAGCAAGGCGGTTCTGCACTTAGATCCAGCTGCTGGTAGCTATCCTTCACATCGTCTTCCTGCCTGTGGCCTGGGAGTCGTTCCTGGGGGCACAAAGGTGCTGAGGGCTCTGAGGAAAGGCCAGCTGAGCCTTCTGGCCCTGTGGCTGCAGGACATGGGCACGTAACCCTGCAGCCGGGTCACCGCTGGGCAAGCATGCCTGTGGCACTGCTGGTACCAGAGCTCCCAGCCCTCCCCACGTAAAATAAGTGGCATTCCTACAGGAGCAGCAGTCCTGAGACCCTCAAAATAGTCTCCCCTGGGGCTGACCCAGCCTGGAGCAGCGGTGTTCGTCACCACCAGCTTTTGTGGAACCAGTTTGTGCACCATGGCTGGTGCATTTGGATGGTTCTTGGGGAACTGGACCCTTTCCAGCCCTCCTCATGCCTTCTGTCGCCCCCAGACGTTTGTAGCCCCTCCTGCTCTGCGGGTGTCCCCAGCCTGCCGGGAGCCCAGCCGCCTGCAGTATGTGGGATTCCCCCTAGGTGGAGCGGCCGCCCGGCACATCCCAGCGCAGGTTGGGGACTGCTCCGGGAGCAACTGTTTTCCCTGGCAGAGCAGCAGGAGTTTCCCTTGAAGGAGCCCTCTGGGTCCTGGGTTATGCGCTGGGAACGCTTCAGGGGCTGGGATGTCCGTGTGCACGGATGATGGTGCTGAGCAGCGGCACAAGGCAACTCCTGCCAAACAGGGATGACTTCAGGAGTTCAAATTCGAGTTTGAATACACTTAAACATTCAGATCTGAATAAAACCCCGAGCAGGTCTTGGTGCAGCTCCTGTGAGGGGCAGAGATTCACTGTGTGCTGGTTTGATTGTCTTCCAGTGATGTTTTTGCCCAAGAAAACAAAAGACAAGGAGGTTGAATCGAAGAGCCAGTGTATAGAAGGCATCAGCAGGTTGATCTGCACAGCGAAGCATCAGCAGAACATGCTGCGGGGTGAGTACAGCCCTTGTATCCCCTCGGGCTCTGCCGGTGCTGCCTTCCAGGCCAGGGGCTGGTGTCCTGCCCTGGGGTTCCCGGGGAACGGCCTTGGGTGTGTCCAGCGTGGGGGAACGCTTTAATAGGTCTGGGATGTGGGAAAATCCTCCCTTACCTAGGAACTCCTCCGAATCGGTGCCCTGGGCGAGGATGGGGGCTGGGCCAGGCTCCGTTCTCCTCCCTGCCATTCCCAGTTTCCCTTGCACATCTGGGAAGTCAGAGCGGGAAGTACGGCTGCTGCTCTAGGCAGGGCTCTGGCGTGAAGGCACGGAGCTGTACATGCAGGCAGAGCTCCAGTGGCTGTTGGAGCTGTGCATCCAGCATCAAAAATATCCCTGCGGCCTGTTTAGTTGAAAATCCCAGCCACTGTGCACAGCAGAGGGATCTGCCAAGGCCACCTCCTTCGTCCTGGCCTGGTCCCCGTGAGAACGGTGAGCGTGAGGGGTGGTCACGGAACGCATCTCGCCTCGTTAGGAGATGCAGATCTCCTGGTTGGGAGCACAGGACACGGCCTGGCCTTCCTCCACTGGCTGCAGGGCGGCTTCCAGCGATGCTGCTTCGGGCTGGCCGCCCCTGCTCGGAATTTTCTAACTTGCCTCTCTTTTTTTTACACTCCCCTGCAGTCCTGATCGACGGGGTGGAGTGGAACGACGTCAAGTTCTTTCAGCTGGCAGCGCAGTGGTCCTCTCACGTCAAGCACTTTCCCATCTGCATATTTGGACACTCCAAATCTAACTTCTAGCCGTGCTGGGCAGAGGGACCTTCTGTCCATCCCGGGGACTGCACACCAGGAGCCAGGAATTGCGTGCCAACTCTGCCTTGCGTCGCTCTGCCCTCTCCTGCGGAATTAATTACAGATGTGCTTGGATTACTTTTGAATTACTTTTTCTATTAACTCTTAAGTTTACTACAAGGGAAGGAAACCCCTTTAAACAAAGGCAAAAAAAAAAAAACAAACCCCAACCCCAGTCTTAAATATAGGTGTGCTGACAGCATGAAGTCATGAGGGAGTTGGCAGGAGCAGGCAACCTGCCCGAGAGCACCTACCACTGACGAGCAGATAGCTGAATAACTGCACTGCTTATTAACCCGAGACCTCACTGGTGTGAGTGGGCTGGGGGAGCCATGGATCAGCTCCAACGGATTTTGCGGAAGGTCGTGCGTGTTACGATGCATTTGGTCCCCTCCCTCTGTATTTCTAGGGGAAAAAAAAAAATCAAAAGTTGGGCCAGTCTTCCTGCTGCCAAAGGACGAGAGAACAGCGAGTCTGGAACTGCCCAGTCTGGAAAACAAACCACTTGGTGTAGTTAGGGAGGTCCAGAGAGATCCCCCTTCGGAACGTAGAGTCTGCCACGGGGATGGGCAGGCGTTTGTGCGGTAGCGATGCCAGAGGAAGGTTGGGCAGGAACAGGAATTTAGGGAAACACTAGGTGTAAGGAAACTCCAGTGTCCCAGGTCTGTGACAATGACCAAACGGAGCCAGTCACAACGTCCCCGCAGCTGGCTGCGCTGCGGGACGCCGCGTCATGGGGTCGCTGCTATTTACATACTCACACTGATTTATTTACCTGTCAATAAAACCTCGTCCAGCCTCTAAGGGAAAGGATTTTTTTTAACAGCTGCAGATTTTTTTTAATGCTTTCTTAAAAAAAACCAATATATATATATATAAAAAAGAAAAACACAAGGAAAAAAAAATATTAAGTTGCCAAAAAACTAAACCCAGGAAGATGAGCCGTTGCCTGTGGAGTGATACCTCGCTGGACTGGGAGCCAGCCAGGCGCTCTGCGTGTCCAGCTGCCTTCCCGGCCATCTGTCAAACCGCACACGCGACAGAGCGTGGGCCGCTTTATCTGCTGCCTTTGTCCTGCCCTGACCGCGCTGCCCTCCCCGGAGCCTGCTGCCGTCTCCCTCCGGCACCTTCCCGGCCAGGGTGCGGGGACGCCTGGCTTCCGGACG
>NW_010225520.1:339-3141 GCF_000690775.1 Eurypyga helias | reverse complement strand
TCCTCATAGGGACTGAGAGGCTGTGACAGCGGGGTGCTGGGGGTGGGCAGCCTTCCATGGGCTGCTCCGTAGGTGGCTGTTGTCCTTCTGCTTCCCGAATGTTCCTCCCCACAGGCATTTCTCTGTATCCCTTCCCCAGCAGGATACGAGTTTGCCCTGGCACAGCGTTGCCTGTGGGTTGAGGATTTGCTGGAGCGTTTAGTCCCCTGGAGCAGTGGAAGCTGTAGCTGGGATGTGAGGTGGGGTGCACCAGCGGGTTCTCCGTCCACCCCGGGCAGCAAGAGAGCTGGGAGATGGAGAGGTGCGATTTTTGAGGTGTCTCGCGGTGTTGGCTCCGGCTGTGCTCACGCTCGCGTTGTACACCTTACTGCTGCCAGGCCAAGGGGGTGCTCTTGCAAGGAGGCAGCGTGACAGGCCGCAGGTCGGGGCAGCTCCGTGTGCTGCCGACGGGGCCTCGTGCTCTCCAGGCTTCCTGAGGCGGGACTGGGAGCGGGTGCTGGCTGGGGTTTGGGAGCTGAGCGTACTTGCCGTGTGGAAAAACACATCCCTGGCATTGCAGGGTAAGGGACTGCAGTTTCTGATGGGTCCAGCTCTCGGGCAGGCTGTGTGAGCATTTCCAGAAGGCACTTTCCAAGGGGTGTGATGCTTTTGAAACTCCTTTTTTTTGTCTGATCCCTTACCCTTGGGTCTTTGATGGCTTGCGAACCCGATTCGCCGTGCTCTGCACAGGGACCGCCTGGGACATTTGGGGCAGAGCAGTTGTGGTGTGCTCCCTTAGGCCTCCTGCTGCTGGGGAGCGAGGGGTTAACAGGCGAGAGCATGGTCCTGGATGGATCCAGTGCCTGTCGCAGCTTCACCAACTCTGCTTCCATGAAACTTTTTCCCAGCACAAGCACAGCCAACTTGGCCAGGGACCGGGCATCCCCTACGACCCACGCAGGGCGGGAGGACGTGGTCCCGCAGCAGCGGGACGTACGGTCTGGTTGCAGCACCCTGTTGCTTCCCGCAGTCCGGCAGGCGGGTCTGCTGGCTATCTGCTAGCTGTGGGAAAAGCTCGGCTCTGGTTCCAGTGTCGGCGTGTCCACCGGTTCGTGTGTTGGTTGACCTGAACTGATGCTGCGTAGCGTTGCCTAGCAGTGGTAGCGCCGGAGACGGTGTATAAGCACATCATTTCTTTTTCTTTATTGAGGCTGTTGCATCGAAAGAAAAAAAAAGCTTTTTAAAGGAAATCAGTCAGTGTGTGATTTCTTCCTGGAGTCTCCCACTGGTGTGACGAGCGATGGGGCTGGGTTCCGGCGTCGGAAGCCATGCGCAGCCTGGGCAGCTCGGTGCCGGAGCAGGAGGTGGTACTGCTGCAGAGGTGGGGTGGGCTGACCGACCGACCGCAATAACTTTGTTTACTGGGTGAGGGGGGGACTATCACTGTGCTCCTCTTTCTATTTCAACCTACTGTAAAGAAACAAATGGTAGCCAGGATGGGATTTCCAGGGTCCTGGCTATCAAACGTGTGTCGCCGTGCTCTACTGTGCGTGTGTATGTGTGAGGGGAACACTTCTGCTCCTTGGGTTTCATGTGCGGTTGTGTTCCGTTGTAACTTTATACGAGCAAATTCACCTGGGAACTCTGTATTCCTGAGACCCGAGGGCTTGCGTCTCCTCTTCCGTGCAAGGAAACGTCCCTGCCGTGTCCTCCCGGAGCCCGGCAGCCTGCCAGCAGGCAGCCTGTATCCTGGGGGTGGCTGTGGTGTGTCCTGGCCCTGGATGCAAGGGCTGGTCTGGGAGTTTGGTGCTGCTGCAGTCAGGGTGTTGTGCCCTTCTTGTTTCTCCTGTCTGGCGTGGAGTCGCTCTGTGCTCCTGTTTCTGTCCTGAAGGTAGAGTGTCCAAGCGTGCGCGTGGCTCAGGCTGTTTGGGAAGGGGTTTTGCACCTGGTGACATGTATGAGCGACTGATGTCGGGTCTCCTGCCCTCCTAGGTTTCCCGGGGGACCTTCCTCGGGACACGTGCCCGCGGAGCTGCGCCAGCCTGGCGCAGTTAGGTGGTGGCGTGCAAGTCGGTGAATGCGCAAGGACGGCTTGGAGCGGAGCACGTGGCTCTCGAGGGTTTTGGTGAGGGAGGTGCCACTGGAGCGAGGAGACAGCGGCCTTACCTCGGGGTTGCTGTGGAGCTGCCTGGTCTGACAGCCACGGTGGGGGCTGGAGCGGGCAGCGTCTGAGCTGATCTCTGGCCAGGAGCCGCTTTGAAGGCTCCCTGTCCCTTTGCGTCCCACGGCTCACCCCTGCAGAGCTCATCTCTCCCGCTCCCCTGGCTGTGGCTTCCCAAAGGTTTCTTTTCCAGCTGCCCTTGGGCAAAGGGATTTCGTGCCTCATGGAGGCAAGGTCTCGGGGAAGGGCTTGTTGCTGCGCTGGGCTCTGCGTCGCTGCCCTGGTTTAACAGCGCCAGGGAGGAGATGGAACGGTTTTGTGGCGGTGGGTTGCACCTTGAGTGCTTCCCGGTCCTCCCAGTTGAGTTTCCCGGAGACAAAGGCTTGGCCTCGTCTTCGCCAGCGTTCGATCAGCTGCTGGTCCTGCTGCGGCAGCAACTTCGTGGGCATCTCGGGCGGCGGTTCTAGCTCTGCGCTGCGGGTCCCGTCCAGTTCCGTTGTTACCGGCTGTATCTCAGCAGTAACTGCCGAGTCCTTCATTACACGCGTTTGGGGCTGTTTTGCCGCTTTAATTAGCGCGCGCTTGTGGCTTTATCCTGCGGAGAGGGCAGGCGTAGTGGCTGGGATGTTCCTGGGGCTGGAGGACATGTGTCCGTTTGCTTT
>NW_010225520.1:0-311 GCF_000690775.1 Eurypyga helias | reverse complement strand
ACGTGGGCCCCGCCGCGCTGCTCCCCGGGAGCGTGTGCTGGAGAGCCGGGGTGGGAGCAGCGCCTCTGCACCTCCACGTTTGAAGAGGAAAATCCTGGTGGGAGGCAGCAGAGCCGGTGGCCTTCTCTTGCTGCTTGGTGCGCCAAGGGATCCGGAAGGCTGGGATTAGGGCGGTCCTGCTGCACAGCGTAAAGGGCTGGGGGCCCTGGAGCTTTCGTGAAGCTGGGTTGGATGCAGCGCCTCGTCACCTGTGTGCGGGGGGAGGCTCAGGTGCGGCGGGTGGCGGTGTGGTGGCACTTAGTGTGCCGCTC
>NW_010225519.1:0-15207 GCF_000690775.1 Eurypyga helias | reverse complement strand
GGCACCGGGGCTGCTCGCCTCGGCGCTGGAGTGCTGGGTTCCAATTCCAACTCCTTCCATTCCCAGCTGGCTGTTAGTCCAAGTACTGCTGGCTCTCCTCTCCCTTCCTCCCCCAGATTGTGACCTGTCTGAAAAAGCATGTTTTTTGTCCATTTCAGGCAGGGGTCTTTGTGCTGAAACACCTTTCATGCCCAGATCCAATCTGGTTTCGAGAACAGCTGGCATCAGGAAAAAAAAAATGTGAAAGCTAATAGTTTTGGCATTATCAAAAAGCAGGTACAGTTAGTGAAATTGTCAGGTAGTTGGTACAAAACAAACCAAAGGAAGTACTTTTTCACACAGTATATAACGAAACTGTGGAACTCATTGCCAGAGGATGTCGTGAAAGCCCAATGAATAAATGTTTTTGAGAAGGAACTAGGCAAATTTATGGAGGACATGACCATCAGTGGCTGCTGAATGCAAAGGGCATATTTGACCTTCCCTTGAGCCCTGCAGGTGGCAGTCAACAGCACCTCCCTGGAGTGGATGGGTTCTTCTACTGGCTCAGTGTAGCCCATCTTATTTTTTGGATTCCTTGAAGTGTCTGATGAAATATGGCTATCCTGAGCCATTCTTTTCTTTTCCATCTGTTTTTCCAGACAGACCCTAGTGGGTTTAAACCTGTTCAGAAAACACCTCATATGTACAACATGTATCAGTTTTATTCCAATCCACTAGTTCCCCCTTTATGGTCATTTTAGAGTCTGTTCATTGAAGCCTTTACTTACAAACTCTAGCCTAAACTGGTTGGAAAGACAATTTGCTATGTATGTCAGTAAATATATAAGCAATACGTTGAGGTATCATGCTTGGAAGAAAGGCACACTTCCTCTATTACCATGATTGCAGAAATTATATTAATATTAATTGCAAGGAAAAAATCACAGATTGTACTTAGACAGTGCCAAGTTTCAAAGAATCAGAGATCGAAAAGACCAATTATGTTTTTGGCTGCAAGGCAGGCTCAGTGTATGATTGTCCCTTGATGTTCATTTTCCATTGTTTCAAACATTTCTCCCAGTGAACTGCTTTGCATGCAGAAAGTGAAATGTGAAAGAAAAATTGAAGTGCTTGAATCTGTTACTACACTTACATTAAAATATTAGGTTTTAGTGGTTTTAGAAATACTAGTTTTATCTTACCTATTTGGCAAGCAAATTCTTTGGGAAAGCTGAGAAGTTGGTGGAGTGCTGAACCATGAACTTCATTTTCATGACTCCAAATTTCAGAGACATAATCTACTATCTGAAAGGTCATACTTGTCCAATTTTGCCATCTCTCGAACTGCTATGAAAGTAAAATGCATATTAATTATTGAGTGATTAAAATATGTCCATTTCCCCAAGTTTTTTTTAACATGTCTTTTGCGATTATATGTCATTACACTGTTTCATGGTTCCTAACTATTCCAGTTTTTAACAGGAAGCACTAAAAAATTATTTTAGCTTCCAAGACTGTTCCTGTAACTTGTATATTATTATTACTCATGCTGTTGTTGACCAAAAAAGCCCACAGTTCCAGTCTGTGGGATTTTTAATCCACCTCAGCAAAGACAAAGGCATAATCCCTTTCCCAAGGATGTTGCAAACGTGTGAAATGCAAAAATTTGTGACAGACAGGATCTATAAATGGAAGGTGAGTTTTCAGGGTGATGGAGAAGAGCAGCAGAAATACAGTACTGTAGTTAGGTACATTAATATCATATGCAACTTGATTTAAATGCTGTTATTTTATTTTTGTTTGATTTTGGTTTTATTTGTTTTGTATGGGTTTTGGTTTTCTGTTTGTTTGTGTTAATAAGTAGATGCTTATTATTCCTAGGTGGTGTTCTTCTGTGTGGCATTGGTGAGTTTGGGGCAGACAGCACAGATTAACTGTGTTCTGGGGTAATCTGAACAGAGCACTGGACTTCTGGACTAGATCTGTGGTTAGTTGTCTTCTTTAAAGTAAAGCGACATTTGTGCAGTTTCATTCATCCATCTGGATAGCTTGAAAATAACTGCTTCTGCTTCTAACTGTCTTGTAATAGTTCTAAGTGCCTCGGAACTGACGCTCTATTTTAATCCTTTAAAAAATTAATTTAGTGTTCATTAAAGCCTTCATCTTCGTAGCCTACTTAGTAAAATGATGTTGTTTTTGGAAAGTCAGGGATTATGACAGAACTCTTGCACTGCCCTCTGTAATTTTGGTCATTTTACTTAACAGTGAGAAGGTAGGATGTTACAGGTTTGTTTTCTAATCTGCATTCTTGCTGATAGAGGGAGATAGACTTGATTGAGATCCAACATGACTTGTGATAAAACAATTATTCCGGTTTTACCTTGGTTTAAACAAAACCAGAATTTGGAAAGGGAGATGTTATTTTAGTTTGTGTTTTACAAGTTGCCATGGGTTACAGTTAGAAGATAGGTACTGGGGTTTTTTTATTGTTGTGTCACCTGACTTCAGGGTTTCAAGTTTATCATCCCATTTCTGCAAAATATTAATTTATTTCTTGCCTATTTCACCAGTCACAGACCAGTTCCACTAAAATGTTCACCATTTCAGGAAGAAATTTCTTGCCACCATAACTAATCCCATCAGAAAGTGGAGGGAAATTTGACCAGAGACTTCACAACAGACGTACTTAATCTACTCTATGCTTTTATTTTCTGAGTAGCAGTAATTTTCAGCCTTTTTGAACTAACAGACTCCCTTTTTTTTTTTTTAAAGCATAAATCCCTGAAAAACAAATGTTTAGTTTTTTTTATAATATCCTTTTCTTTTCTTAGTTACTTTTCACATCTCTGAAGAAATCATTCCCAGACTGCTAGTAGTCTATACTTTGCTGTAAGGGATAAAGATGCTTCAACAGCAGTGTGTTGCTGTTGGAGAATTTCACTGTCTTTATCTTGTCATCCACTAATCCTTGTTTCACACGTGCTTAGTATTTTAATTGAGCTTTGGCTTGGCTTGGCAGACACTTCCACTTGTTCTAGTTCTCATTTGAAAGTGAGAGAGTTCCCAGGGACAAACTTTTTGTCACAGGGGCGCTGGTTAGTGGCACGGCATGGGCAGAGGTTGCATACTCACTGGGCTGCCTGAAAAGCAGGAGGTGACAAAGTCAAAAGAGGATGAAGTATAAACAGCCAAGTGGTGTAACATGCTTTTAGCTTGAACATTGCACCTGGAATCCTTAATGATATGCCCACAGTTCACCTCCAGGCTCAGGTAAATTTTCTCCATAGGACACCTTTGGTGATGGTGGGATTTTTTTAAAGTGGAATTTTGCCCAAGGAGAGATGGGCTGAAGTACCATTTATGTTTACCTGAAGGCTTTGTATCTTCATTTTCAGTGGGTTTGGAACTAATTTATCTTTTTTTTTTTTTTTTTTCCCCCAAGAAGCCATTAAAAGATTAAAACCAAAACTGTGACAGAAAAAAAAAAAAGGCACCAAGAGGACTTAAACATGTGTTATACATGATAGTAACAGCTGCAGCCCTGTTGACAATATAATACCACTACAATCCCCAGGATATAACTCAGATACTGAATTTCAGACTGCAGAAGAATGGTGCTTGAAGATTCTTGAAAAGAATTATGTTAGGGCCCACTGGAAGGGGAAAGAAAATTTAAGTAAAACAAAGAGGAAATACGCTGGTGGTCCACTGCAGAAACCACTAACACAGACTGGTAAAAAAAAAAAAAAAGTTAGTATACCCACAATAAACACATTCAGTAGATATGCACACTTTTTCTTCTATTATCTTAAGGTTTCAAGGTTTATTTGTTTTTAGTGCTATTAGGGGCTGAAGCTCATGGTGAAAGCTGTTGCTTTTGTATAGATATGCTGTTAACAAGCAATGTACACATGGTAATATTAGAACAACATCAGGAAGAAAAATAATACCAGTGACGTAACTGAAGGATATTCAGAAAACAAAACCTTCATTTTCTTCTCTTCCTTTAAAATGAGCAAATGTCAAGAGCAGTTGCAAGGCAACTTTTAATCCTTTTACTCTTTTTTAATTACAGTGATGTTTGCTTTCAGAAATAAATTAATTGGAAAACCTACCTCCTTCAAGAAATAAAACCATAGATCTTGTTCCAATTTCTAATGTGAATGACTTTCCACTCTGCTAATATTAACTCCCCACCCAAAGAAAAAAAATTCAAGAATAAATGAAACCATTTTGTTTACAGTATGATATCTGCTTCTTAACTTCTGCTAAACCCGTTAGTTTTATGGGATAAGCAGTTCTTAGAAAAGATAAGAAACTATATTAACCTCTCACCCCTAGCAATGCCTGCTGTGTTCAGTCTCCTCAGTATGCTTGCACAGGAAGAGCCCACCCAACAGCAGAGCCCTGCCTGGGAACAACACCCGGGTCCACCCTGCTGTGCAAAGGCCATCTGGAGGCTCTCCACCTTAGCTACTTCATGGGACAACCCCAGGGCTAACCATGAAGACTGATTTGCAGTGCCAAGGAAAAAATTCATTGCAGCATGTCCCCCCACAGAGCACTTGGAGCAACACCCACTCACGCTGGGAGTGCACCCTGCTAGTCTGTGCCTGATCTGATCTGCTCGTCACAATATGGTCTGAATTCCCACCTGGAAGGGTCCCAGTTTCCTACCAAAGGCCAGGCAAAGTTTTGGGAAGTCTTTGTTCTGCCCTCCTACATAGGAAATGCAAACATACCTGGTGGGATTGGTCATCTGATCTATTTGTCTTCTGAGAGCACAAGGGGTAATGGGTTTACATTGAAAGCGGGTAGATTTAGATTAGATATCAGGAAGAAATTCTTCCCAGAGGGGGTGGTGAGGCACTGGAACAGGTTGCCCAGAGAAGCTGTGGATGCCCCATCCCTGGATGTCTTCAAGGCCAGGCTGGATGAGGCTTTGAGCAACCTGGTCTAGTGGAAGGTGTCCCTGCCCATGGCAGGGGGGGTGGAACTAGATGGTCTTTAAGGTCCCTTCCAACCCAAACCATTCCGTGATTGTATGATTTTAGGTGTCTAGTTTAAGATGAATTGAATCACACCATGGAAATAGACTCAGAAGGTATGGTAAAGAGGTTTGTCCAGGCATCAATATCCACACTGCAGATTTTTGTCGTTGGTCAGGTGAATCCCACACAAGAAGCTCAGCTTCAGAAGGAACCCAGAATTTGTATCTTCACCAAATACAGATGTAGCCAATCCCAGAGATTTATCTCAGAGTTTAAGCAACAGAAGTAAAGACACAGACTGAGAGAGGTTTGAGTAGTGTCTCAGTGCATGGTTCATGGCTGTCCCATCAGTGATGCACAGAGCAGGTGAAAACAGGATTCAGAACGCTCCCAGGCAAGAAAACAAGTGCCTGATGTTCAACTGTGCTGTTGAAAATAATAAAATGAGATTGTATGTGACAGAAAATCAGGACCTTAGAGTCAAGCACTGGGCTCAGCGTATCCCAGATCCCACTGACTGCTCAGAATATCCCGCATTTGAAAACAGTCTTAATATGTCATTACACAAAGTCGTCCCTTGATGCTCACTTGAGTTACATGAAGCAATCTGAGGTGTGAAACAGGATAAAAGGAAGGACAAAATTCACTGAAGGCTTCCACTGTTCAGGAAAGATGTAGTATGAAAACCTGGGTCTGTTCGCCTGGAAAACAAGAGTGTTAGGGTAAGAAAGGAACACCCATATACACCCACAATCAGTCCTGCAGCAGTGAGTGAACAAAATCTGTCTTATTTCACACAGGTATGTGTTGTCAACACTCACATCATCAGTTCTTACATTTTAACTAAAGGACAGTTGTGGACAGCTGAATTGTGATAACTCTTAACCTGCTGTAGTGACCTATTTTGGATTATGTTGACATGTGCCTTCTTTGAACATAGTTGGGTTACAGGAAAGATCAGAGAAAACAAGCAATATTCTAATGAGCAAAGCCCCTAGATATTCAGGGAAATTGGGAAAGATATATACTGATATGCATTTTCTATTTCTATAAGGGGAGATTCCTCTACAGATGGAGGTTTTCAGCACAGAATAAACCTGTAGGAGTATCCACAGTCTTTCTGTTGAGCAATGCTGCTCAGAGACAGTTTCAGTAAAGATTTAGGTTCTAGTATAATTTTGCAGTAATTGTTAACAGGTTTAGTAAACAGTCATTTTAGCAATTCACCTTTTTTCTCTGAGTTTAAAAGTTGTTCCTGACTGAGGGCATGGCTGCACACCAAATATGTCCCTCTTCACTCCTCACTATCACCACAGAGAGGAAACAGCCGCTGCAAGAAAAAGACACCTATCTGATCCTAACTTCTTGCTGTTTAGTGATCTGAGTAAGTTATACCAGTATACATACAAAGCAAGAAAATCTCAGCTCCTGGCTGACAGATTTGAGCAACTCTGTAGGTTACCACATTGACTCTGAAAACATTCAGGAAAGATTTGATCAGTACCTGGTGATCTATTACAGAGGAAATATGCAGTTCTCTTAAAAACAGGCTTGTTTGGTGTTTTTTTTTTTTTCCCCCATTTTTCTCTCCTCACTATTCTCCATTTCCTCCCTGCTCCAGAGAACGGTGGTAAATATTCTTACTTCACACTTGCTGTCCTGTTAGCCCACACAGAGCAATTTCTACGGAAAATATAATACCTGACACATACTTCTTCACATCTCAGCTAGGTCAAGCAACCCAGAGAGTCATAATAAACCAAATTATTCTCTTAATCCTGAGAACTGTCAGCTGTCTGAAGCCCTGAAACCTCCTTTTGTACATGCCAGCTGCACAAATGTACACATTTTTATCTATATGGTCAGCAAGTGTAAGCAAAAATAATAATTGCATAACAAATAATTACATAATAAATTTGCTCTTATTCTTTCATACCCCTTTGACCTCCAGTAAATATTACCCTGCAGTATTTTTTTTGCTGTTGTTGGTAGTTGAGCTTGAGCTTGCGCTGAATGGACTGCAAAATTTTGCAAACACATAATAAATTCAAACATAAATCATGTTTGGGGAAATGCTCAGGCAAGCTTAAGCTTGTCTTTCAGGAAAGAAGCTTTACAAGATTGAACTTGCTAGCGGTAATAATGTTCATCTCTTCTTGGATTATATTTCCACCTTTTTTTCTTCTTCTTTTCTTTTTTCTTTTTTTTTTTTCTTCCCAGAGAATATTTAAGTTGCAATTTTAATGCTTTTAGTGAGCTTCTGGAAATCACTATCAGAACATTATTTACATCTTGAACCCAAGCTGTGTCTGGAGAATTTCAATCACGTCATTTTTATGAGATTCTACAAACCAAATGCTGCAAAGTCTTCTGTGGCACTTTAAAGCAGAGCGGGGAGCAGAGGGGTGTGGAGAACGAGCAAAAAGAGAGAGAAACTTTGCACTGCAAATGCGCGTTTCACTTTTTAGTATTAATAATTCCTCCATGCATCTTTATTTACATTATATCCTTGCTGTAGATTTGATTTGGAATAGCTTTATATATAAGCTATGTTCTGCTACTGAATTTTATTTCACAGAATCCATGCTTAATCAGGCCTTAATGAAAAAGAAATGTTAGTAAGTGGAGAATAAGATGTACAGGCTATTCTCCAGAGCTGTGGAGGTGTTTCATGCCTTATACACAGCATAAAGGAGAACAAAACTTTGTACATAACTATAGCAAGCACGAAAATCACGAGTCTGAACGAGAAGAAATGCAGCAGTAATTTCAAAAATTGCTTTTAAGAGGGGAAATTTGCAGTATCATGTTTATAGATGTAAAAGAGATGTGATAAAAACCACCATTAAATTGTTGTTTTAACATAAAGTGATAATTCTAATGTGAGCAAGTTAATAGTAGACATAGCAGATCATGAGAGCACAGAGCTTGCCACAGTCATCCCAGCATCATTTGTATCATTTGTGTAAAGAGAATGGCTAACAAATCAGCCAGGCAGATACAACAGTTTGAGAATGTCCAGGTGCTTTGGCATTCTTGAAGAACTTTCACCCTATATTCCAGTAAAGTCATATGGCCTGCTAAGGGAAGCAAGGTAGATTTTCAAACCACATTCTCTTCTTAAGCAGCCTTTCCAATCCTATTAAAGTCAGTGGAACTGCATGGAACAACGAACAGCAAAATTTGTCCTTATATATCCCTCCAGGAGCAACCTAACCAGCAGCAGAGGTGAAGTCCTGGCAGAAATTAAAGCTGTATGTTTTTTCCAGGTAGGGCCTGATTGGATGGATTCAAATCAAATCTTGCAGCTTCTATTTTTTTCTGATAAGCTGTTTGATTTTGAGGTAATTGATGAGCTTGTCTGACTACTGATATATTAAAACTGGCAGCAATATCTCAGAATGGGTTATCTTTTATTGAAGACCGATAAAAACTAATCACTGTAAGTGGGTGTGGGTAAAGATTAGAACAATGGGAATCTCAGTGCATCTTAACAACAATAATGCTTGATTCTTTACATCTTCAGTCAAAGCACTGCACAGACAATAACTAGTTAACCATAGCACTGATGCTATAGCTTGGTAAGTACTATACATTTACTTTTCAACTGTATTTGTCTTTTTATAAGTATTAAAAGCAAAATCATAGAATGGTTCAGATTGGAAGGGAGATTTAAAGGTCATCCAGTCTAACCCCACCCCTTCCCCTCCCCATCCCTCCACCCCCCCTGAAATGAGGAGGAAGATACAAACAAATAATATATCATGTCCAGCTTTGTATCACCCAAGCTTTTCCATTATTTCTGGATGAAAGGGCTTGATACCATTCACCCAACTCTCTCAGCCTGTCCCCATAGCAGAGGTGCTCCAGCACGCTGATCATCTTTGTAGCTTCCTCTGGACTTGCTCCAACTGGCCAATATCCTTCTTATGTTGAGAGCCCCAACATAACAATTTTCGGTGTTGTATCATGGTCTTCCCTGCCTGTGTTGTCCAAGAGGATTCACATGGGAATGCCAAATAAATAATTAATTCAGGTATACATGGTTAAGTTACAAAATTTTGCTGTTGATTCAAGGGAAGAAACTCCGCTGGGAGGCAGGGTATGGACAACAATGCAACATCTTGTGTGTCTGCAGGTGCTAATGTACTTGCTTTTAGTGATTTCACAGATACAATTGAAGTTGAGATCCTGGCCATGGATGCCAATTTCTGCCACTGCTGATTGCTACCCATCCCCCAGCAGCATGGCTACCATCATCTAGGCAAATTCTTGAGGATGTACTCCACAAAATACATGGATCACTCATTGATACACACCTCAGGTGTCAGAAAGCAAACTGTGTAGAGAGAATGCATGTCACTACCCCATTTTAAAAGCAGCAAAAGCAGAAGAGAATAGACTGGCAGTTGTTGGTGGTAGTCTATGATCTTCCTTTTCCAACGTTTTTTTCTGCACCTTGAGTTGGAAGCTACAGAAGGAGCCAACAGCCTTTGTTATGAGGAGTCTTTCTTTTCCCAGTTGCTACTTTCCAAAAAAAGTTCTCTTCAACCACTGCTACCCTCAAAGAACATGCTGTCTCTTTACCCCATAGATCAACTTACCAGCAATGCAGCCTTGACCAGAGCAGGTAGAGGCATATATGTACCTCTCTTTGTTTTCCTTCTTTTACATTAACAAAAGACCTCTTCAGCACACTGGTGAGCAGGACAAGGCCTTTCTTTAAACCATGGTCAGGCTAATAACATATCAAATTGTACATCAAACTGAGCTCTTGTTTAAATTATTCCACATAGACATATTTTTAAATATAAGTGTGTTTGATGATAGATCAGTCATTCTAAATGAGGTGCCCATCAGAGTTTGGGGTCCTTGCATATTATTTTCCTCTCACATAGACACAGTGTGGAGGACAGAGAGTCTCAGTGTCTCTAGGTAACAAAGATATGGGAGTGGAGCAGTTGCTGACTGTCTGCATAGGGGATTTAACTGTTTGGCCTTACAGAGGCTTTTCATTCTTCATGCCTGACCCAGTTGTAACCATACAGATATTACAGATGAGAAATACTGGACTAGCAAAAGTATTGCATGCATTAAAGAGACATCATGTTTTCTTGCATAGATGTGGGGAGATGTGAATTCATCTATTTATATATTTATTTATTTATTAATAGTAATGAGGATTTGGAGAACTAATTTACACTGTATCTGTGTGTTATTTTATAGTGGGGAGATGTGAGAGGAGTACTCAGGAGAAATTTAATTCATATTTCTATATTTTTTATGGAGGAGGAGTTAGAGGGTAAAGAAGTCAATCAATATTTTAGAAACTGCCTCTTTGAGGAAGATTTAAGAAGGGTTTGTTTATATCTCACATGTCACAGTTGTCTAGATTGTGTTTAGCAGCTGATTTGATGGCCATGAGGGTTCAAGCAATGTGCTTCTGGCTATGCTTTGGTAGCCCTGTACTAAAATCATCCTTTACCACTGAAAAGCACTGAAAAAAAGCCATTCAGCGTGTGTGGCATGAAGTGCCCTAATACAGTACATGCCGGAATGGAATGCATACATGGGACACTCCACCACCACACACTGTAGTAGGACACAAATGTGGAAAATTATGTAAGCTGGGAAGGTTTATGCATAAAGAGACATAAAAGGGCTGTTCTATAGCCATCAAACAAAGATTTGTGTCACTAATAAACCACATAAACAAAGCTAGTCCTCTCCAGAAGGTAATGTCATTGAACAGTACAGACATGAGACTGATTGCCCTAGGGACCAAGGTCTCTTTCCTGGCATGACAGTGAAGGCGTACCCTAAATGCCTGCTAAGTATACATGCTATGGATGTATGAAAAGGCTTTTATAGGTTTGCGTCTCATTGACTCACGCAACATCACACAAAGATCCTTGAGAAAACATGAACTGTTCTAGACACAAAAAGTGTAAATTAGCATGAAAAGCACTATGCTGCCCTCATTCTTCCCCATTTCACATGTGTAACCGTAAGATAAATTGTGGGTAAAGTCAGTGAAGGCAGTAACCCTCGTTTCGCTTTAAGTCCAGATTTCATCCCTTTAGTGTAAATTTGTTATTGTATCTGTCTTAGCAATGTGAGCTGAGAGGAGCTGTAGAAATCCATGAGGGGAAGCTCTTCCAAAAATGCTTTATTGCTTCAGCCTTCTAAACAGCTGGTTTCTTTCTGAGGAAAAGCTGACAACTACTCCAGACTCTGTTGAATTATGTATTGTACATTTGGGGAGTAAGCTGCAATATGCAATTCAGTGAGCAAAGCTTTCCATATGCATTTGTCTAAGGATAAGACACAAATCCAGGTCCAAGAGGTGATAAACCCAGTGGTTCGTGTTCCAATCAGTTATAGCTGTGCTCAGAAATAATACCTTGTAAGCGCACATTAGGGGCAATGAAGCACAAAATTACACATGCAAATATAACTCAACACACTGAGCCTTGTTGTTGGAAAAGGATTCTTCTCTTTTACAAAAGAGCATTGGAGAGTAGTGCTGTTTGCAGAGCAATTTTGCATTATGCTGTCTAAATTATGACCATTACAGGCAAAGAGAATGGGTGTAACAAATATCTCACTTGGGTAAAAAAGTGAGGTACAACAGTGTTGTCGGACAACACTGAATCACAAACCCTTTGGTTGTGATAAATATTCCTAATTATGAGGATCACTAATATCCTGTAGCTGGAGAAAAAACGAACGTTTGGCCTTGACATTAGCAGTCATGTTCCTGAATATCAATACCAGCCACTCTTCCACTACAATAATGTTATACAACCTATAGGTTGGGTGTCTTCATTCAATGTCAAAACCCCAAGAAATGGCAAAGAAGAAGAAATGCCTTTGTCAACATCCCCCATGTAGGTTCATTCCACCTGAATGACAACCCAAACGCTTGTCAGATTGCAAAGCTAAGGACAATGGATTCACCATTTTTGCTGTGGTAGCAGAGCACCTCCAACAAGTCTCAGGACCCTTTCGTTTACACAAACAGATCCACAGCACAGAGCTCCCATACCTTACCATGTACACAGCATGATTCCCTGCCATGAAACATCTGGCCCTAAACTTCCTGACTCTAATTAACATTCTGTTTCCCCAAACTATTTTCCCTCACCGAGGGCATTTCTGAAATAATTTGCTACTGTTCATTAGTAAACGTAGCTACTTAATACCTATAAAGATGCCCAGTAAATGCAGCCTCTGGATATTCCCTTGAAAGGTGTAGTTCAGGTTAAGCATCTGCTCTGTAGGTGGTTAATTAGCAATAAACAAGTTGTCTTCCGCATGCTAACAGCAATAATATATTCACACCTTTCCAGAAAAGAAAAAAACAGCCTCCTTCTTAATAGAAATTACTCAATATTGTGAATTTACTATTATTAATCCCTTCAGATGTTTGTAATGCTGATGACTCAGAGATGCTGTAGGCTCTACCCTGAGGAGCCACCAAGCCCAGGATTTTCTCATTGACAGGGGCTGTGTGTGTCCACTGAATTAAGAACACAACTGTCTCTCTTAAGACTTGCAGAAAGGGAATAGATGATTGACAGCAGGATGGGAAAGTGGTCCAAAACATCGGTGCAATGTGAACAAAACACTGAAATGAGAAGGAGAAAGGCTGACAACAGAAAAAAGACGTGAGATACTAACAGCATTAGGGAGGAGACAGACTGTGAGAGGACTGATCTAAGGGGATTCTGCTCTGTATCAAAGATGAGCTGCTGATCCAGAAATATTGAAATGGCACTAGATAGGACTCCAGTCTCTAGTTTTACACTTCTTTTGACATTATATTTGGAAGCAGACACCTACTAATTCAGAGGAGTAAGATTTGGAAGGCTGTCAGCCTCAGACAGCACGTTTAAGTTCTGCAGAAAGATAAGAGTTACCAGTAGGAAGGCAATTCCTGGCTGTAATCACCTCTAGTGCCATTCTGCTGTTACCTGGAGGAGGAATCACGTGTGAAGATAAAAGTCACAAAGTCTGACACATGAACAGGACTATCAAAATAACAGATCCGTAATTTTTCTCATTTTTGCCTCACGGTGAGAAAAAAGTTGGAAGTATTTAGCCTAAGAGCTGTGGGACTGCTCTTGCAGATTGAGCAGGATGTATGGGATTACACGACAGAAATCCCACCTTCAAGCACTAGCACATGAATAACAAATAATCCTCAATGGATTAATGACATTTGAGTTTGGAGAAGACAATAGAGGTAAAATTCCACTAGATGGAATAGTTGAAGCAGATATTAACAGGCCACATGTGGAAACCTAGGTTTTGGGCCAACACATCTTATTATCTACTTTACTTGGAAGAAGAGCAGAAACTTCTAAAATAGATGTTCTTGCTCATGTTTGGGAACAAGCTGGACCAGTAGTTTTGTGAGGTCTTTTTGTCTAGAACCTGAGTAAACCAGAATATTTTTACCTAGGACCCTGCAGATTTAGGACAAAGTAACTAAAAAAGAATTATGGGTACTTAATAATGCAGTAGTATTAGTAGCAGCAGTTTTATAGTTATTATAGATAGATGTAGTGACTGAGATTAAAAAAATCCCATTTTTTCCTCATATTGAATAACTTTAATTTGTGGATTATTCAGAGTTCTTTATTTTATTTTTAAAGTTCTTCACTTTCAAAAAGCAAACACTGTTTTTGATATCTGTGATAAACTGAGGCAAAATGTCTCACCCAAAGGAGACTTCATTCTCTTGAATGCATTTATACAAAACATTCCAATCTCTTCAAAACCTTTTTTTGTTCTTTTTTTCATTAAAAATATTTACAAAAATTTTTAAGTCCTGATTCTTATGTGTTGATGGGCAGCTGCTAATTACTCTGAAATGACTTTTTTTCTGAATTGATTACATTTGAGAACATTTTATTCTGCTCCAGTGCAAAGCCCAGAGGCATGAGAGCTGTGGTGAGGGCTTGACTCTCAGGGAATAGCTTCATCTGAGGAAAAAGATAGTATCAGTAAGACTGTCTGGGGAAAAACAGAGGACTCCTTTCACCAGGTCTCACTTCCCCCTGAAAGCCTCCTGCCTTTCACCTTTTGTTGCTGGCATTTTTGACACAACACCATTCTGGCAATTGGAAACCAAGGCTGCCATGGTCAAGCAATATGTCTCGCTCCTTTGTGCACCTGGTCAATAGTCTCTTGTGTTGCTGAACTCAGGGCACAGATGGTTTACATAGCTGACAGACCTACCACACTCTTACTGCAATATGATCCACCACCAGGATTTGGTTCCTTAGGCAGAAGATATTAATTGTAATTTGACTGAATGACCTAAACGCTCTATATGAATTGCAAAGGTCCCTTAAAATCTACTTAGAGAATATAAAAATTTATGCAACTTTGTTGTGATAAAAAACCCCTTTAGAAATACTAAAGCATATGTGTTTCATAATATTTATAGAAGGAGGTTTTGTTACATCACAGCAGTTTTTCTCAATCTGCATTTCCTGGATATCATTAGATTTTTAGAATCAATAAAAAGATGTCATGAGATTTACTGCAAAGCATTAATCCACTTTTATTCTGCTGTTCTTAGAAGTTGAACTGGTGGAGAGGCACTTCCAATAACACTCTAATCTGAACTCCACTCCCAGTTTCATCACTGAAAGTCATACAAGTATATTAGATGCATAAATGCCTTCCTGACCCAATTACTCCTAATGGGATATACATAGAAAAAATCAATGTCACTGTCTTCTAAGTGATGCATTCAGAATGCTTGAGAATTGACCTCTATGACGCATTCATTCATTTTCAAAACTTTTGCCTACTTCTAATATTTGCCTTTGTGAATCACAGCAATCTATTTTCAGTGGGTAAGCAACATTGTCCTGCAAAGTATAAATAAGTGTTAAGGAGTAAAGACAATTACAGTACAAGCAAGCCTGTCATATCAGCTTCAGGAACTGGTCTGAAACTGTTCACTTGATGCATGCCAGAGCTGGAAATTGCTTAGAGGAAGGAGAATTGCCTTGAAACAAGCTGAAAAATAAGCTCTGAGGGCTTGTTTGAGATGTTTCTCCCCATCCCACCTGTGTGTCAGTGGTTATCTCAGGCTTCTGAGGGGTAGAAGCACCAGATACACCGATTCCCAAGTTAATATCTGAAATTATATTGCCTGGGCAAGTGGGCCTGGACAAGGACACAGAATACGACCTGGCCAGGGACATCAAGGCCA
>NW_010225518.1:14148-26528 GCF_000690775.1 Eurypyga helias | reverse complement strand
GGCCTTGTTGAACTCCATGAGGAGTTCAACTGAAACTGAGCAAGCCTTAGACAAACCCCAGCTTCCACCAGCTACAAATTTACACAAGTGCTAAGTGTCAAACTAGTGAAAGACTGCTGGTTAAAACTGACAAGTCAGCCCAAACCTAAAGGAAAGTTGTGTTTGGTGTAAGGTCAACACCACCATCATCTGAAATCCAGAGAAAATGAACAAAGATGACTCCTTGTTTTCTAAAAGAAAAGAAAGTATGAAATAGAAGAAAACAAACTAAGTTGCCAGATCATAAAATACTGAAATAAAGTGTGTTAAGAACACATAATGTCACACTTAAGAATTCTGCAGAAGTAGGTAGTTGGTTTATATGTTCTCCTCAGGTGGCAGACCTCCCAATCTCAAAAAATCTGGGACATTTTAATGATGTTGCTGCCATTTTCTTTCAATAGAAACGGATCTTAAGGCCTCAGGATAGACAGAATGTCTGTATTTCAGTAGAAGACAGAATACCATTTCTAAGTATCAATAAATCTATTATTCCTGGTCTAACATAATCTGTTGCATATAGCTTAAAAAAAAATAAAATACAAAAATGTTTCTCTAAGGTTAATCATTGACTGAGGAAATCTAAGAAATTAGGCAAGGTTAAAGTCCAATTATGTCTACAATCTATGGAGTTGAATCCTCCAATTCCTTTATGGTAAAAACCTTTGGCTCCTTCTTATACAAAGGCATGCACTCCTTTCTTCCAGCAGAATCATGTGCTTTTATATTTTCTAAAATAGCCTAGTGGTAAAATGAGAAAAGATATAAAATAGTCACAGTCCCCAGACAGTTAAGTGCTAATGGGCCTCCTTCAACTCTGTGCCTAATGTAGATTACTTACCAAGGTCACCGTATATGTCTTTGTATGGAGGAATAACTCTCTGTAAATGAAACTACTGATTGTATTGTATTGATTATTATTTGTTAGTATTTAGCCAATTTTTAACAAAAAATAAAAATATGTCGCAGTCAATTAAAAACTCTGAAATTTATGGAAAGATGTAGACAATTGGGTGGTATCTTAATTGAAGTGACATAATGATGAGAGACATGAGTCTGGATTTTGTCACCAGTGTAATAGGGGATTATACAGATATACTCAAAATGCTCACCTTTTTTTAAACATTAAAAAATAATTGGGTACTATGAGTTTCAAAACTTGCAACCGTATTTTTAGGATGATGGTATAATATGTGAAGAAACACATTAAGGGCCAGAATGGCTAACAATGACAAAAGAATCACAAACCCCTCAAAGAGCTATGTGTCAAAATTCTCACTGATGACAACTGCAGCTTTTTGGCTGTCCTCTCTGGCAATAAACAACTGCAGAAAAACACCTACAAGGACATAATTCTAAATGTGACTGCATTTCCAAAAGCTTAAAGGTGCAAGAAGAAAAGCGAGTATATAAAAGTTTGACTGTAAGTGCTGTCATCAATATAGTATTTCATGAAAGGTTTCTGGAAATGCTCCTTTTAATAGCATCAGGTGTAAAGAGCAGTGTAATATGGCTTATAAATTACTGGAAGGCTTGTTGACACAGGTTAATAAATGACAGCATATGGAGTAGCAGGAGAGAGTCACCGAGGAGCGCTTGATTAACTCCGGTTTTAGTTGCCATCAAAGCAAACGATGTGTAGGCAGCGGTATGGTAAACTAGCCACATCGCACACACGGAGCACAGGACTCACTGAGGTAAGTTATCTCCTGGCTGCTTTATTACACAGAAACAGCCATGTTAAATTAAACTGATGGTTTTATTAGTGCTAGGCTGTATTCAATCAGTTTTTAAGACAGCTTCTCATTTCAGAGAGAGACAGCTAATTCAGACAGAAGATACTCAGATTAAGTATAAGACTTCTTATTGCTGTGAGCTGCACCGTGGAATCCCTCTCCTGAACACCCTCTGGAAATTTCACATATGATGAAGAAATGAAGTGAGCTACTAAATATAACACATAAGCATGGGCTTGTAGAATGTGGGTGGGAGAAGGTTTTGATTTCCTCTGGTCAAGTCACAGGTCTAGATGACATAGAGATTAGAATGTGAGAACACACTGAAGCACTTGAGTCCCACTAAGGCTAGATGAGGGTGTGGATGGCAATGCTATCTTGAAACACAACAGTTGAAGGTCAGCACAATTTGTAGCTAAACACAGAGCTGATCCCATCGTGTAGCAGGGATTTCTACTCCTCTTACCAATCTGCAGTTTGAAATATTGCCAGGGACCTCAACAGTGGAATGAAAGGGATGAGAATCTGGGCAGAGTTCAGAGAACACAAACACGGAAAGGTCTTTATGAGGAAATACAAAAATAACTAAGTATGTTGTACAGTGCATTCAAATCATCTGCAGAGATGTGATAACCTTACAAATACTGGGAACTGTTACACGAAAGAGGGAAAGCATATTTAGTGTGGTACAAAGGGGCACAGACAGAGCAAAAGAATGTATGTCCATCAGGTGTTTTACACCTGGGCAGCAAATACACTAAACACAGACTACTAGACTGGGACTACTGTTGTGCCCGAGCAGCACAGCATCCACACATGTTGATAGAAACTTGTATTTTATTCACACTTGAAGGGAAATGTTTGACAGCCCTGTGGCTCATCCCCAGCACTAGCACAGCAAGGGCAGTGGTACTTCATGACACAGCAACATCTTCATCTGTTCTGAGCATTGCTGGGCCAAGTGGAGTGGTTACCCCTCAGCAGCTCACCTCAGACTGCTCACCACTGCCTTCCTGTAAGAGGTGACTGACTGACTGATCAATTGCTGGCACAACTACTGGTGCAGCTGCTTCTTAGCTCAGGTCACTTAAAAAAAAGAATTCCACTATTAGAAGTGCTGAAGCTCATCTGGGTCATTTTGAACAAACTGAGCTAGGAAATGACTATAAAAGCAGTTAAGCTGAGCAGGTGAGGGGGTGGAAGAGGGTCACCACATCTGCAGGGCTTTGCTGCAGCTAGAACAGGATGTGTAACCACACTGCTGTCCCCAGCTCTGTCACAGAGGATGTTTCTGCTGGAGAAGATCAGCTCTTTCTCCAAGCCTTGCTGGGACCGCAAACTGACACTTCAATCACTGTCAGCAAACATGGTATGTTCCTTATTGTTACCAGTCTGCACAGGATTAAAAAAAAAAAAAAAAAAAAATTAAATCAATCAACCTCAAATAAGAAACTCTACCACGTTTCTGATCCACTGCCTCATCTAGTGTTTTACATTAGCCAATCATGAAATGAGGAAAATAAAAACAACCTCCCTGACCCCTCCACACTCTTATTTTTCTGGCGTGTACCTTAAAACAGAACTGCCGAGTGAAGATGTCTGTTCTGGACAAGCATCCTGTCAAATTGCTAGTACAAACCCAAATCTGGCCAGAGCGCCTCCCGCTACAGCTACTGCCTCTGAGAACCATGACCTTTCAGTGATCCAGCTTTCTCCCTAATGTGCTGCGATACCTTCAGAATGGTCTGTTAGGAAGATAAATGAGTTTAATGAGTAGTTCCATTCTGGGAGACTGCCCCTGCCAGTATATTCTGGGTTGTGTGGTTCATTTCTCAAACTATAATATTCTCTAGGAAAACGAAAGACAATTCTTGGCTGCAGGGTGGATACAGAAAGGTGGTTTTCCTAAATAATAAATTAGGTCAGTCTTTAAGTAAGTAATCTCTTACTCCCTGGATAAATATTTACTCCTTCCAAACTAACATTAGGTTTATGTGTCTCCCAACAATTTCGTTCTGTACTGGTTTTCATTAGGAGTTCTGGAATCAGCTATGATAGAAATCTAACAGATAGCTTCAGGGGATTAAAAAACAAGAAACGTCAAAAGAACAAAAAAAACCCCTTGGGTTTCTACTTTTCAATACCATCAGCCTCTGTTAACTCAGCAGCACAGGACACATTTTAAGGTAAGTTATTTCTCAACAAAAATAACCACTGTAACAAACTAAACCCAAGAATCTCCAAATGGAATTTAACCACTGGAAAGCAGGAATTTGCACTTTCAAAAACAACTGAGAATTAATTAGAAACTGAATATTAGAAAGGTCTTACCTTTCTAAAGCCCAGGGCTCCAAAAGGCTAGCTTGTCAAAGGCAGGGGGAAAAGCATTATCTCCAGGGCAAGGCCCTGCTGTATATATCATTTTCACCTGGGCTTAGGCTAGAGCCCAGAAAACAGGTGTCAAACCATTAGAGAAAGGCAGCAGGGATTAACTGAGAGGGAAAATTTAAAGGAACAGATATTCCACACCATGCAGTGAATCTTAAAGATGCCTGATGGCAGACAGATCACCATTTTCAGAAGTTTGACATTTTTCTGGTTTAACACAATTTTTGTTTCAAATTGTTGTTCCCTAATGATTGTAGAATCCAGGATGAAGAACAGCTCCAAGGTTTTCAGTCATCCAGTTGTGGGAAAAAAAGATCATTTTGAGTCCACCAAGAAGTGTTTGATTTCATTTTGAGCTTTTAAAATTATATAAAAGTAAATAAAATAAAAATTCCTTTTTCACCTACATTTCCTTGGCATACAAAACAAAGCTCAGAGAGTGGCTCAATTGTTTCCAGGACAGCAAATGTCAGAGGATGAGAATAGCTATTTAAACATGAGGGAAATCCTTGAACAAGATCAAGTAGGTATAAAACTGTCCCTGAAAAACCAAGGCTGGAAAGAATAGGATTTCTAAGGACCGGAGAGAGGTAGAGTAGGGCACCCATCTCATAGAAGTCGTTTGGACAAGCAGCGCAGGCACTTTAAGGCAGAGGGTGATGCATACATGAAGCAGGCCATTCGACAGGGAACAGGGATGGGGCATCATGAGCCAGTTCCACCTCAGCCACCCAGTACATAGTTTCTGAAAATGAAGACCCTGACAGTATACTGAACCCTGTGCAGCCCTGTGCTTCTCCTGGCAGGCAGGTTTGTGTCCCCAGAGCCCAGTAAAGCATTGATACCTGCGTCTTTCCAGTGCCTAAGCAAGTGCTCTTATTTTCAATATGCTGAGCACCAGCGATTTGAAAACGCACCATCATATGGACAGCTAAAAGCATAAATAGGAGCTTGTCATCAGGCATTGCTGTAATTCACAGCTCCCCCCCAAAGAAGAAAGGTTAACAACAAACACAGGAATGGAAATTCAATCTTTTACCCATGAATTTTAAGAAAAACAAGAGAATTTGCTCATCTCCATATAGTCTCTCTTAATGGTGGCACCTCTAAGAGAAAAAGGCCTGGTATCAGTAAGCCTTACACGCAACAAAAACCAAGCAACAGCACCTTAAGCCAGGTTAAGTTCTCACCGGCTTTTATGATGAGAGTCTTGAATGTAGGATCTCTTGTTCTGGACCAAGTACAAAGCTGTACTTGTTTATCCTTTCTACCATAGAGTAAAGCAGAACAATCAGCTTGAAGAAACATTTCTAAAAAAAACCTAAATGGGTTTCATTTTTTATTATTCAAAAAGGAGAAAAAAACAAACATGAAATTTCAGTATACGCCCAAGAGATTTTTTCCAAGAACATTCGTATTTGTTATTAGATCAGTTAAGTATGTTTTGCTGGCCAGATCAAAGCTGTTTAATTTATCTGTGATCAACCTGGGCTAAACTTGTAAGAAAATACCTTTATTTTTCCCATCAGTTAAAAAGAGGAAGCAGGAAAAATAATATCCTAGACATCAAACTAATCAAATTATACTTGTTTGTGGTCTCTAGCAGCTCCTTGAAAGTGATTCTGGAGAACAAAGTAGTCTGCTTTAAAATGACTTACAATTGGAAATATTTGCCTTTTTTTTCCCTTTCAGGAAATTCCCAGCGCTTTATCCCAAACTCACTGAAGTCACTGAGGTTTTTTTTGCAGTGTTTTCCGTGTGCTTTCGAGCAGGTCTCTGGTGCATTCAGATTTCTGACTAGAAAAAGGGTCTGAATTAACCCCTGTGCTCCTATGCTAGAATGGGTGGGGATGGGTTTGATTCTCACTGTGCTCAGAACACCTTGCACAACGTTTGACACCACGCATTTCCCCCTATATTAATAGCTGATTTCCATAAAAACTAAAGGCAAAATATAGTCCTTAGCAAGTAGTTAAAAACAGAACACTCTGCTAAAGTAATAAAGCAACATGTAATCTACGGTCTGAAAATATGCCAAATAGATTCATCTTATTTGCTCTAACTGCCCACACGACTTCTGATTCTTACGCTTTTACCAAACTCTGCTTGGTAAACTAAATAGATAATGTACAACTATTAGGAGGAAAATCTAACCAAATCTTGAGGGTGCGGTATACTGTGAATGACAAAGATAATAATGGGTTTCTGTATCATGGTTCAATTTAAATAATTAAGAAAGAGAAGGATGAGAATTTGTCAACAGCTACTCAGGGCAAGGCTTTCTGAGGCAAGTGCTCAGACAAAGAAAGAAAGAGATTTCCTGGCTGACAAGTCAATCTAAATGAAGTTCAGATGGAAAATGATGAGCGAGTTTTGCACTGTAGCATCAGGATGAGATCAAAAGGGATGGGGTGGATTTGCATTCAGCTGAAATCTTTAAAACAAGATCTTGGGCATTGAACAGCAATTTGATGCAAAGATCTTCTAAAGCAGTTGTGTCCTGTGCCGTGAAGACAACATAATTATCAGACAACAGCTACCTTGGTATCACTAACTGTAATCCATTCTCCATGGTGCAATGCTTTTAAAATTTTTAGGCACTGATCAAAGCTTAAGTTTTTGTAACTGGAGTGCCCATCAGTGCTAGCTACACTATGTCACAGCATGGAGGACCTGAAACTACATGTAAATGACCTTCTTATTTCCTAGTGACAGATCAGAAATAGCAAGCTATTATTTGTAGAAGGATGTCTTCAAAATTCAGCTTCCTCACACCTTTTTTCTCCTCTTAATTAAGAATGCAATAGTGAATTAGGTATTTGCAGATTGTGAATCTTAGAAGTACTCGGATGCCTCTGCAATCTGAAATGTTAGAGCAGCTTTCTTTCAAAACACCTGCCATGTTATTACTGGAAATAGTGCTTTTCTACAGCAATTCACACCCTAATCACTTCCCATCTGAGGAATGTCTGACTATCACTGATACTCCTGAAGAGCTGTAATGAGATTGTAGCACAGAGTGAAAACAAAAATTTTACGGATAGCTGGAACACTTCCATTCTCTGTTTGTTAGGCATCTTGTTTTCCCCCAAGAGAAAGCAATTAAATACTCCTTGGAGGAAAGAGGCTTTTCTCATCATCCCTACCTGATGAGTAAGGATATCTCTATTTAAGGCATGCTGAACAGCCCTACTTAAAGAAAACACGCACCTCGGCCCTTCCTACAAGTCTGCTCAGGTTGTATTTAGAGAATAAACTTACAACTTCTCACCCTGAAGAAACACCAAATCCCTCTTTTGTTCATCATCGCACGGTCTGGAAATAAACAATGGGGTGACAGCAGTAAGTGTGGTAACAGCATGACTGAGTACATTTTTTATTAGATTTTCTCCACTTGTTATATTTGTAATGTTCCAAAATTGTGCAAAAAGGTGCTGGGCGAACGACTCGGCTGAGGTGGAATAAAATAGCTGTACTGGATAGGTTCAAACAAGCAGACTGTCTCATTGTCTTTGCAGTTTGAGGCAGGCTTCAGTTCCAAACACCAAACATCAGAAAATGTGTAAGTGCACTTTTTCTAAGTGATAGCAGAGGTTTTTGAGGTTTGTCTTATTTTTTACATGCAAGTAATTTGCTACTGAAGTACAGATCCAGCATTTTAAGCCTACTAACAATAAACTTGTTTTTATCTTTCACAGAAACTATGCGTAATGCCTCCCGCATCTCCTGGGATTTGTAGATGCAGGTGGAAAACTACTGCTGGGTGCATTTCAGGAGAAAATGTCCAAGAGCACAGAGGCAGACTGTCAGAGCTGGGGAAGGGAAGAGTTTCCAACACTACCAAGTCTCAGCATTCACTCCTACATTTCAGTTGCTATAGCCCAAACCTCCTCTATAGGTCTGGAAGGAAGAATGTCCTTCATTTTTAAAGTTTAAATATTTTCCATGTGGCTCACTTGTCTCAGTCAGTAAATAACATGCATATTCTGTTCTGAAAAATAAAATTGCTCCTTCTTTTCCCATCTTGCTTATAACCCTGCCCTCCTTCTCCAGGCTGGGAAAAACCCGGGCCTGGACTTCTGGCTTGCTGCTGGGTTTGCTAGCTTCAATCACACTCGACAGGAAAAGCGAAGTCTCTCCAGTGAGAAACGAAGCATGAAAATGATCAGAAAAACAGCAGATGCACTAATAAATTACAGGATTTTTAACAAAATTTGGCCTGTAATGAAGCACAGGATTTGGTGCTGATGAGCATCTTAGTATACACACAGCAAGAGCTGCTGCTGAGAGAGAACATCCCTGGCTTGTATAGAGCAACAGGGTAGCAGCAATTAGGCCTGAAACTCAATAATATTTATGTTAAACTTTGTAACGAAGTTTGGTACTTACAATAAAGTCAAACAAGGAGGTGAGGGATCTGTTAGAATGATTCAGTTTTCTCACCATCAGTACAGAGGTAAAAGACTTCCCTGTTAAGATCACCTTTATGCACATTCACCCTCCTGGTGAGAAAAGGTTTTCATTTCACCTTATTTCAGCTGTCCAGATGTGAGGGATCTCACCGGCTCTACTTGCCTAGACATCTCCACAGCAGATAGCAAGGGAAGTGAGGGCATTTCTGGTGGGTGATCCTTCCTAGCAGAAGAAGGATGGGACAAACAGCTGTCTGGAGATGCTCATCTTTCCGCCCAGGCTAGTAAGGAGGTCTAAGAGTTTGGTTGGACTGAATGCCTAATGTCCAAATAGCTGAAGCCAAGTAAGATAAATCTCATGCTGCTCCAGATGGTTTCAGAAAACACCAAGCAACTTCAGCAGTTTAAAGGAACTTTTGCTGGCAGACAGAGGGTAATTAATCTCACCCTTTCTGGGAATCCCACCTTTCCCTCTGATCAGATATACATGTGGAAGTCCTTTACTCTGCTGCATAGAATCACAGAATGGTTAGGGTTGGAAGGGACTTTAAAGACCATCTAGTTCCAACCTCCCTGCCATGGGCAGGGACACCCTCCACTAGACCAGGTTGCTCAGAGCATCATCCAGCCTGGCCTTGAACACTTCCAGGGATGGGGCATCCACAGCTTCTCTGGGCAACCTGTCCCAGTGCCTCACCACCCTCATTGTAAATTTTTTTTTTCAATGTGCAATCTAAATCTGCCCTCTTTCAGTTTAAAAACATTGCAGAGTGCGATCCTAGAGAAGGTGAGCACAGAACTGGGTTTAATGTTTCCCTTGCCTATCAGCACTTCCTCCAAACAAGTTTCCCAAAACGACACACCCCATTTTTAGCCTGATGACATGAGTTAACCTAATGCCTAAATGTTTGCAGAACATTACCTACAGTAAAAACCTGTGAGACTGTTGCACGAGAAAAGTTTCTCACCTTCTGAAATATTTTCAGAATAGACCTGCTAGAGACAGTTTCAGTATTACCCTTTTTTCTTTGAAGTCTTTTTTTATTTGACCTTTGGAACAAATATTTCACAGGATTATTTGTAGCTAAGGAACACGATGAGAGAACTTGAAATATTCTCTCTTTCTCCACATAAATTGTTACTGTACACACAATTTTATTCTGTGCCATTCCCTTCTTTCTAAATTCTTATACCTCTACCAGTCTGCAACTGTTATAAAGCAGTAACATTTTTTCACAAAGACACATTTGTGAAAGTGGTTATCTCTGCACGTGGCACCTCCAAATGTTTTGTTTTGTCTTAACTAAATGCCCATCTTTTTTCCTGGGGTGTTCGACAATGTCCCTTTAAAGTCTTTATTTATTTCAGAGTTTCCCTGAGAATCAGGGGAGAAGGAGCGTAATTACAATCCATTTACCACAGCAAATGGGACTAACCAGGTCCTTAGGGATGCTAGATACAGATTTCTTTACAACTGGGATTGTAGTTTTCCCATAACCTGTTTTTTTACTCCATTTAGAGATCTTGAAATCACTAATAACCCAAAAATCCAAAGAAAAAGAAAAAAATCAAGCTGCTTTGAAAATCCCTGAAATGAGAAAATCAAGACACAGAACTTCATTTTTAAGGGGAAGCAAATCACAACAAAGACCTCTTTTAGAAGTACAAACCTCAAAAACCCTGAGATAAATCATTCTGTTCCTATTTTTTAGACTATGACTTGGATGCACAGAAAGGGTTATGCATCTTGCTCAAGATCCCATTGAAGACCCTAGTGGAGATCTACTGACTCTTTCTAAGTTTGTTTAAGATTCTACGCCATCCTCTTTCCCAAAATGCTTGAAGGTCTTTCAGCAGTTCAACAAGACACTAGACCAAACAAAAAAAGAAAAAGAGGAGGAGGAGGGAACACAACTCTAGGCTCGATGGGAGATTTAACAGTGCTCTGGATGGACAGGAAGGATATGGTAAGCACATCTTCATTTACTTATGCCCTTAAAGCACTGACTTGGGGAGGATACAGCTTGCCATGGGACTACTGACTCTCTTACAGGTGATGTTCCCATCTTGCTGCGGGAGAGTTCATGTGCTTGTGAAGGAAAATTAGTCTGTCATGGTACAGAAAACTGCCCCTCAAAAAAAGAAATCAAGGGATGGATGTAAATCAAAACCATCACAAAGCCCCAGCCTCCTCCCAGGGCTCATTTTAAGACCCAGTTATAAGCACTAAAAGTTCATTTTTCTGGCATTAGAGGTCAGAACCACATTTGTCTTTTGCCCTATTTTTTAGTTTATCTTAACATTGGTCTTCTCTTAAATGGCCTTCTAAAAATCAAATTTTGCCTCTTTTTCTCCAACTCCCTCTCTGATAGCTGACCTCTACAGTACTGACAAACTAACAGTTTGTCAGTCTTGCAGACACAATGTTTTGTCCACAGCAGCTGGTAAGAAGCACTCTTTTTCTGAAAAACACGCAAGCAGAAAATAAACTCAGGAATGCTGATGCAAAAAATAACTTGTTTTGGCAAGTTCAAGTATTTTGTGTGTGTATATCTGCAAGGTGTTTGTAGCAAAGCTAATTTCAACTTCATCCTAAATATTGTAGAAGAATAACCAAAACAAAACACAAAACCCCCAAATACCAGTGCTTGCCAAGTGGGAAAAAAAAACAAAACACACTGGTAGAAGAAAAATATTTACTTCCCAGCATCTAAAATTATTATGGGCATTAGAAAGCATTTAGGAAAACGCCTTTTAAAAAACCACTGAAGTGTTATTTTAATAACTTGAAACAGGAGACGGAGCCAGTGCTACTGATCCATGAAGTCTGGCTCTGTTCTTCCCTCTCCTAGCAGGCTGAATTAAGGACCGCCTGTACTACCCTTGCAGCCTGCTCTCTTTGTCAACTATCAGCCTGCTGTGCCAGGAGAGTTCACAGCACAACTTCAGAAGTAAAGCACGTCCCCTGGAGACATAAAATCGGGATCAAAACTTTGAGTTGGTCAAAGCATAATTCCAGGTCGTGGTGAAAGGACTGGATTTCCATGTTCTTGGCTATTGTGCCTTGCCTGCTTTCAGTACCGTCAAAATACCATGGTCATTTTGGCCATCAGTTTCTGGACTCTTCAGAGACGTGCAGAAAAACACCTTCCTCTGCTTTTGTAACGGCTACCCATTTGGTGTCTGTTCACTGTCTACTGTTCAGAGGTATCTTGATATACAGCACAGCTATACAGAATAGACACCTGTTGTGGCTTACGAACTGTTAACCTGCTAAGCATGAAGTCACACTTTCTCTTCACAAGACACCCAGTCACCCTGGCCGTTTTCTCTTTGTACCCACCATGATGTAAAGCAAACTGATGGATGTTTACAGAACGCCCTCTGCTTCTTTACAGAGAAATGGCTATGGCTCCATTCATATCCATTTTAAGAGTTAATAAGCTCCCAATTATCTTTTTAATACTTTCCCGGCCCAAGGACTGAACATGTGATGGTGCTGTCTACAGCTGTAAACATTTTTACCTCAGTATCCCTTCTTGATTAGAATGTGCACGTAAACCAGGCTCACAGAGTCCTCCGAGATGAAAAATAATTGAGTTTCAGGTTGGAGACATTTGAATCAGCTGCTGTACAGCCAACTTCCCTCTCAAAGCAGCAAGGCTGTAAGGAATCAGTACGTGCTTCACGGCTAACAAGCCTTTGTGAGCAGCTCAGAGACAGCAAGCTGAGTAATGCCAACTTGGGCTCTGCCCATACTGACACTCAAACCTGCCACAGTGACAACACAGACCTCCTTGCCAGG
>NW_010225518.1:394-14135 GCF_000690775.1 Eurypyga helias | reverse complement strand
TACACGAATCATCAGGGATTGCCCTTATGACGGGGACTGATGCAGACAGACATCATGTACGAAATCCAGTCAAGTTCAAGGCCACGGGAGGTGATCCCATACATCATACAGAGGGCGTCAGACTGACCAAAGGAAGGTCTGACTTGCACAAAGTCTTATTTTAGAAAGTCAGGGGAAAACTCATGGCTCAGAGGGTTCTCCCGCTGACTTTAAGCCGGGTAAACATTACTCTGGAACATGAACTGCCCACGCTGCTGTGACACTGACAGGTTACTTCATTTGAAGCTTCGGAAAACTCCTAAGAATGTTGTGCTCTCTTCCTAAGAATTCAAAAAGCAGCTTTTTCACTTCATTTAAGTTCTCTGTAAAAATGGATTCAGACGGCAGAAATACGGTAGAAGAATAACAACTTGCAGGAGCATTTGTTTACATCTGCTTCACTTGAGTATCTTAAGCCTATACCCAGCTTGTTTAATTTCCTTTTCAACCCTGAATGATGAGTCTTCTGGTAATTTGATCCATGCTGATGTGGTAAATCACACCTATTATATACGTCTCTTAAAAAAAACCCCACGACTTAAAAAAAGTGTTCTGACAGGGTTCTATTTTTTTACAATTTACTTCCGCATCCGAAGTCACTAAGGAAACACGGCTGCATTAACTACCAGTAGTGAGAATCATGCTTTACCATCCACTTGGTCCCAGTTAACTGAAATATCCCCCAAATTTAAGTGTAGTCATGCAATTTGCATCTGCATTTACCTAACATTCTTACTGACCTTTTTCAGTTAAGGACAATAAATTAGAGCAGGGTGGAGGGTCCCAAGCTCCCACCACTGTGCCCCATCCACAGACAGAATACCGTTAGTCATGTGAACTTGGCCGTGCCTGAGCCAACAATCCCTGCTAAGAGACGGCACAGCAGTAGCAGCCCATATTGTTTCCAGAGCAGCCAGCACCTCTGCATGGTGCTCGGAAGGGGGTTTGATATCCCAGTTGGGCCAGCCCTGCTTCATGATGAATGTTTGCCAGGTAAACACTTTTTTTACAGCCGAGAGTGGCATTCGTGTAATCAACTGCTTAGGGAGTCACACTTTAAAAAAAAAAAACAAAGCTCTTTTTCTGGGCTTTGCCTTTTATTTGAGTTATACTTTGCCAAAAAAATGAACAGACTAAGCTTGCTTAAATACATGGCTCATCATTTCCCTGTGTGTATGCTGCATACCACCTTAGAGCTCCCACTAAATGTGTGCAGGAGTGTAGCACAGTAATAGAAGTTACAGGGAGCACTAACTGGGGACCCCTCCTTTGCAGATGGTATTTTCATAGTGTGTATGACCTCTGTGGAAAAAATTGCTGTGGAATCTAACTGGAACTAATGAGTTACAAAAACAGGTCAGAAAAGAGTTAGACATGGACAAGGAGACATCCCACAGAAGTGCTGGACGTCTGGATTTATACTTCGTAACTGGAAAAGAAGGAACTCTGCTCCCGTATGATCAGCAATCAGGTTTGCATGTAGTTTGAGTACTACTCGACTAGCTGGGGAAAGGCACCCCTGGTCCTACCCATTTCTGTAGATGTGGTTGTTTTCTAAACTTTCTTCCAGTAAAGAACACATATTTTTCTTGCTTAGAACTTTTTGTTGAGGTGCAGTACCATCAAGTCAGGCATGCTTTCTGTAAATGTGGATAGTGGTTAAAAAACAAACCAGAAAAACAAACCCAAAAACCTTTCTAGAAGTTGCTGAAGGGAATGTTATTATGATGGAGAAGCTGGATTCACTGCACAAAGCAGCTATTTCTAGCGATAAAGCATAAAGGTTAGACAACTGAGGACAAGACTGCCAGATGTAAAATGGAAAGTTTCCAATTTAGGAGCAGCAGAGGAAGAACATGAATTAATATGCAAGGCCCAAATTAGCATTATAAAAATCCTCCAAGCCAAACAAAATGCCATTGAAAATAAACTCAGGAACTCTCCTTCTTCTCTTCTACTCACTGCATTCCAAGGAGGATTGAATTCAGAGTAAGCATGTGGAATTTTAGAAAAATCTTAACTAAATGCTGAACAAAGGCTTCAAAATGTAGAGACACTGTATGTGTCTAAAAGACACTGTTGCTGTCTTGATTGTGCTAGTTTCTTCTTCTTCAGTACTTCTGTCTGAAAAGAAATTATAAATTTTTGACTTAAGTTTTCTCATTAATTTTATCTTCAGTGAGATTGGTAATGATCAGACTGATTCTTTAACAGTTTTGAAACTGGAGCAGTAACTGATAATTTCTACCTGGCTTATTAGGTGGAAGAAACCCCTCCCCCCCTCAAAACCCAACAACAAACAACAAAGAAAAAACACATCGACAACAAAACATCTGGCAAATCTACTGGTTGTTGACTTTTCATCCCAGACTACATTTCAGTGCTAGCTTTGTTAGCTCTACATGTAGCGATGCACTGCCAGGCTGGAGATCCTATGCTGCAGTATTCTTTGGTAGATGGGTCTTAAAGGTTTTATGCATATTTTTCTGGCACCAGCTGCTGGATGTCCCGCTCCAGGAAGAAAAGCTATTTCACTGCTAATAAGTCAAGTTCATTTTATAACGTGGTAGGACTTAAAAAATGGAATCCACTACGGTGTTCCTCAAATTGAGGGGATATCATGGGTTGCTCAGACAATGACAAGGGCTGTTATGGACTTTAAATTGGAATCCTGAAAAATGGGTGTGGCAGAATAAATATCAGCACTACTAGACTGATGGTTGGCTCAGCTGTGGTACAGATTTTCTATTGAACTTGCATTCTGGAAATCTCCCACAGATTCTGACAGAAACAGGAGTTCCACACACAGCCATGATCCTGTCACAAAAAGCAGACAGACACAGGGAACTGCACTGAAAACAAATGAGAGACATATGTAAGAAAAACCCAATAGGAGACAGTACGTTTAAGCCTGAAGGGTCAGGAACAGAAAAGTGTCAATGCTGTAATCAGATGAACAGAACCTAGGACTTTCAAGATAGCAAAGAGTGTCATGACATCTTATGGTACTGTATCTCTTATGGTACATCTGCATGTGCCTATGCTCCCATATGGACAGGCACTGAAATTTTGGCATAGAAATTGGCAACCAAGGTAAATCAGCGATACTCAAAAATTATCACAATAATTTCACCGTTGATCCCTTTGATTAAATCCCTTGTCACCTAACAATATCCCTGGTAGGTTTTAACATCTCGTCCTGCTGGACATAAAACATAAGCCCAATAGCCATATGTGATATCTGTGAGACGCCTGATAGCGAAGCCCCACTTTCACTCTCCTAACGGCCATGATTAGGTCAGACACACAACTGCCCTTTGCATTTTAAGAGACACCGCCTGCAAAGCGGTTTTAGTTGACCTAATATTTAGGTACATCCAGACAAACTGAAGAAAACAGAATTGGGAACCTCCTACCTTACGTTTTAACACTTCTCCCCAAAAGCTGCATCTGAGGTTAAAGAGCAAAATAACATCCCAAACTACCAAGATTCCTCACTTTATGTGGGGAGCCTGGAAAACTACACAGAAATGCAAGTGAAATCAGTTATTCAAAGAGGCAAATTATTTATTGATAACAACTCATCCCTTACATTATTTTTCAGCACTGAGATAAATGATAAATACATTTCACAAGTATGAACAGCCTGTTAATGGCTAATGCTGAAGCAAGAATGTGGCAGGAGATAGAAGTGGATGACAGGTGAACATACTTGCATCTGTGATTCTCAGAGCATAGTTCCTAAATAAATTGTTAAATATATAGAACAGGACAGGCTGCTCTTCTACAGTCCAAAAATCATATAGAGCATTAACAGGAATTAAAATCTATCCCCTCTGAGCTTGCTAACAGGATCCTTCTTACCTGAGCTTAGCTGTACAAGCAAGTCATCTGGTTCAGCTTCACCTGTAAGAGAGGTAAGGACCTTCTGATTCAAACTAACGTAAGGTGAGTGTCAGATAAAATGGAAGGGTTCTGCTCCCTCCCTGGGCACATACCACTGGACACATACCTTTTAGCTAAAAGCAATGTGAAATAAATCTCACCTCACGTACCAGAAAGAACCTGACAAACTCCTTCAGGAAATAACCTTGTCAGGTCCGAGAGAACCTAATTAGCACTTGAGACGGTTTTCTGCCAGCCAACTGCTATCACTGGCTCACTACTATTTACAGGGAAGACAACTAATGGCATATGGAGAAGAGTTAAGACACAAATCAACCTGCCTATCAGGAGACAGGCACTGCTATCCAAGCATCTCTGATAAAATATGTACATATGATAGTGAAGGAAGGAAGGTCAAAATGCTCTCAAGTGTGCAGATAAAAACAATATATGTCTTTATCTGGTAAACTGTATAAGGTCAAGCTTTTGCTTCACAGCTTCACAGGTGTACAGCAAAGAGGGATATATAACAAGGGGAAACTGGCAGTGAAAACGTGGGAATTGTAAAGGGAAGAAAAAGAAAATACAGGAAGCTTCTGAACCCCCAAATATAAGCATGGGCCTACACAAAAATAATGTACTACAACTGCAAGATCCGATTTAGGTGGATTAAATTTCATTTCTTATAATCTACTTTTGCCCAAAATAGGTTATGTCTTTCTAGCACACTTACTGAATTTCCTGCATCTTTAAGGGCTTGGCTGCTAAATCTGCCTGCTAAAATTTGTCCACTGTCATGTCTTCTGAAGTTTTGTACTCCATGTCTGGAGAGATCCTGAACATGCTTAGTTGTATTTAGGTGACTGCTGTTCAGCTCTCTTGTGTTGGCCTCAATATTTCGGGAGATTTCACAACAACTTGCCCAACAACTTGTCAGTGAACAAACAAAATCAGCTAACATAGCCAAAACAGGCATATTCAGGTTGTTGCTGGAAGGCAGGATGGTGAACAGACAAGGGGCAAGCATATAGGTATATGGCTGTGCAATCTAGAAAAAGCCTAACAAGCATAAGATAACATACAAAGGTAAAGAGCTATGCATACAGACACTGTTACTTCATAATGGACTGTCTCTCCAAAAGATCAAAACTAAAACCTCCATCAAAACTACAACACTGACAAATACCCTGACATAATGTTCACACTCTCGGTGTTCATATAACAACACAGATATGTAAGAACTGGCATGCAGTTGTCAGTCAAACATTTAAACTCTTCCTTGAAGTAGGTCAGTATTTCCAGGCAACCAGAACACAAAAACAAAACAAGTTACTTCCATGCCTATTATAACAAATCTCCAGCAGATTCTGGGTTTATGAAATGACTGGGCATGATGCAAATGTTGGCCACTGCACTGGAGAGACTTGCCTGTCACTCTAGAGAAATTGTGATCCGACAAGAATAAAATTGTAGTAAGATAGCAGAGGAGATGGCAGATGCTTCCCATCCTTAAGATGTGTGCCTTGCCCCTGAAAGTGCATGCCTTGGTGGTTTGAGACTGTCCTTTGACCACCATGGCCTTAAGGATGTAGGCTGACCATGGCAGAGATCTTCACCTGCAACAACCTTGAAACAGAATAAAACATTGCTCCTGTTGGAGGAAAGAACTAAGTGGTAGTTTGTCATCTCATAAGGGTTAGATATCCTCAGCAGTCCATAGGACAGAACACCCTATTAGCTGGGTGGCTAGCAGCTTTCTATGGATGGACTGTGTAGCTATATCCCAGAAATACTAAAAGAAAGTAAGTTGTTCCTCTCAGCTCACATCTTGCAGGTGCTGTAAGCTCTTAGTTTGAACCCCCCTCATTCTCACTTCCTGGACTCGCAACAAAGATTAAACCAACTCCTTCAGAAACTTGCAGGTTATCTTCCTCAAACTAAATCTAAGGTTTGCTTTATCAGATCTTTCAGACCCAAAGATATATTTGTATATGTAAATTTCCTCAGTTACGCTTGATAGTAGGGCTACTCAAGCTCCTGAGACAGGATGTCACTGCCATGCCCTTTGCACCTCCCCTTCCCTCCACACCACCACAAGCACCTACCTAGGAAAGCTATAAGCTAGCATCTTTTGCACATTTCTCTTGTGGCTGCATGGTGTGGGTCAACTTGTGTGCTTGACATTGACATACACCAGAGGAAGCTGGTGCCCACACTCACGCAAATTTATCAGTAAGAGATCAGTGCCCTGGCTTTTAGCATCAGGTTGGCTCCTCACTTTACATGCTGGTTTTAGTTGGGGCAGAGTTAAAGGCAGGATTAAATCATGACACTGTATGATTAAGCCATTCACTGAAATGCACTCTCCCTGGACTAGCATGTGGATACTCCCACTGTCTTGCTTCCACATCCTGGTGAGACAAGGTCAGGCAGTGTATTGCTGCAGGGTAGCAGCAGGGTTTGGAACCTGGTTTTGCTGTGGATCTCTTCTGGGTACAAACATGACTGGACGTTGTCACAGTTTAACCACAGCTAGCAACTAGGCACCACCCAGCTGCTCGCTCACTCCTCCCACGGCGGGATGGGCAAGAGAATCGGAAAGGTAAAAGTGAGAAAACTCGTGGGCTGAGATAAAGGCAGTTCATAGGTAAAGCAAAAGCCATGCACGCAAGCAAAGCAGAACAAGGAATTCATTCATCACTTCCCATGTGCAGGCAGGTGTTCAGCCATCCCCAGGAAAGCAGGGCTCCAGCATGACTAATGGCTACTTGGGAAGACAAACACCATCACTCTGAACATTCCCCCCCTTCCTTCTTCCTCCCTCAGCTTTATATACTGAGCATGACACCATGTGGTATGGGATATCCCTCTGGTCAGTTGGGGTCAGCTGTCCTGGCTGTGTCCCCTCCCAGCTTCTTGGGTGGAGTGAGAGGCAGAAAAGGCCTTGACTCTGTGTCAGCACTGCTCAGCAGTAACGAAAACATCCCTGTGCTATCAACACTGTTTCCAGCACAAACCCAAAACACAGCCCTGTACGGGATAATATAAAGAAAATTAACTCCCTCCCAGCCAAAACCAGCACAGCCACTAACATTGTTGCATTAGTGCCAACTGCTAAATGAAAACACTGAGGCTGAAGGTAAGCTGTGGAAACAGAAACTGGTTCACCTCCACAACTATGTGAAGTGAAACAAATTGTACTGCTTTTCATGTACTTAATTACCGTCAATATATGTGGTTGCTAAAACCAAGCCTGCACAGCATAAATCCTGCAAACTGGGCATAACCCTGATGCTGTGCATTTGGCTCGCCAGCTGCACTGCCCTTACTGAGTATATACAAAAAAGCTCCACGTACCCAAAAGACCTAGTGTTGCACGGGGAGAGGAGAGGCACTTCTCAGACTGGTCTTGGGCAGTGCAACTACCCAGCAAATAGGGAGCATGCTAGATGGCATAGCGAGGGGAGATCGGGCACTCAGACTTCTCCTACTGCTGCTTCAAGCCAGCACCCTGTCCATTCACATAGGTTGTGCTTGCCTGGATGAGGCATCTGAGTAAGTCCTGCCCAGTGGCAGCAAGTCTTCCTCTTTCCCCATTTTCATCTTCCTTATCAGCCAATATTGAACTGAAGGAAGAGGAAAAAATCACAAGAAGCTCTTTAAGTCTTCTTCATTCCCTAGAGTTCTCCCAACACTCCCATAGTAAAATTAGGGCCTTCCAGGCAGAGTTTGAGGGCACTACTCTAATGAGTATTTCTGGAGGACTGGTCTGCTATTGGGAGGAATACCCTGGTTAAGTTATGCCATGCTAGCTAATGAGTAGTTCCATAAAACATTGTTCTATAGCATGGCTGTGAGGGTTTTCAATTCTGGTTTTTAATTCTGCTAACTAGATGGCATGTGGAAGGCAGAATCTGGAACCACAGTATCAGGAAGAGTTGAAGAACACGTTATTCTTTCCTTTTGTATAGTTTTTTTGGAAATGTACTTTGACAGAATCAACTGGATCTGTTATTCATCTTTTGGCCGCCTCTAGCAATAATCACAGTATCAAGGCGATACTGACACATGACAGCAAGTAGATCTGCGCACAAGGTGGCCACTGATACTTCTGGGCTGTGGTCTGCTTAGCACGAGCTGGTGTCTCTCCAGAGCCTAGCACGCATCTGCAAAAATTAATTTAGGGACATTGCTAGGTCTTTCAGTAGAGATTAACAGCATCATCTTTGGCAGTTAGCCAGAGGCATGTGAAACAGCCTACAACTGCTCTCATGACATCCTATACAAATGAAAGAGCTTAGTAATAAGAGGCAAACATTTTTCTTTTCCAGTAGTGAAGCTCAGGCACTTAGAAAATTTGCCTTGCACTGCACAGCAATTAAACTGCATACATATAGTTGGACAGAGAGATGGGTTCTCCTGCGCATTGCAGCTGGCTGCATCTCAGAAGATTAGCACAGACATCCCTTGCTACGAGGATAAACTCTACTACAGAATGAAATTGCTTCCTGTCAGTCTAACAGAAGAGCCTCTGATACATCTCCCGGTGAGTTTTACTTACTGCCAGCCTGGCCCAAACTGAACCGAAGGACAAAGACGCAGTAAGGTGAACAGAGCCGCACCTCTCTGAAACTCGAGGAGTTTCTGACTTCACCAACAGATTTAGATCGCTACCTTCTGCTTTCAGCTTCCTGTGCACCAAGCTCAATCACAGAGGAAACTGAGTAATTCCAGGTAGTTTTCTTCTGAATCACATCTAGTGACATTTGTGTTCTGGAAGGGATGAGACAAGCTGATTTCTACTCGTGAGAAATGTCTTACCCTGCCAGCATGCTTTGGTACAAGAAGCTACTCCTGCCTGTTCTGGTTGTAGTGGGAGACAGTCACAACCCAGCTCCTCAAGAGACTGATGTTGCCAGGAAAACAAGGCACCTAAGAAGTGAAGGGGTTGCAGAGCAAGTCATCACATGGCGCTTTTAGAGGCCACGAGTGGGACCTGCTGTGTCCTTGTGAGGATTTGTAACACTGCTGTATCTTTTTTCTCCAAGGCTGGAATTGCTTTCACTGGCGGGTTGTCAGAGGGGAGGCAGAAGGGACATATTTTGGAAAATTTATGAAACGTTTTGCCCACACCAAACTCTTTTCTCCTCTTGAATTTTGCAGGAAGAAATTAACATTTAATGTAAGACACCCTGTTTTGATAGCTGCCTGAGTGCCCCATTAAACATTTTCCACACCTCAGGGGAGACAAATACGCATTCGTAAATTCCAATTTGTCACAGGTTTTCTAAGTCACAGGTTGACAGAAGAAGCGAAGCAGTTATCACTCTCTGACCGGTATGAAGAGACCATTATACTCTTTAGCAATACTATTCAGTGGACATCTTTAGAGAGTAGGTTGAAAAAGCAAAGCCCTTTGGTTTTAAACAGAAGGCTCCTAGAAAAATGTTAGTAGAGATTATTTCACCAACACAGCACTGAGTCAGTAACAAAATGTAATTCCATGCTGGATGAGTGCCATTATTTGTTGTGATTGTAGTTATCCCTATTCATCTTCTATTTACATACCATGTAAATGTATACCATACTTTGTAACAGCACACCGAAAACAAAGCCCCTGCTTAGAAAAGTTTTAACACTTCTGCTCCAGTGACAAATTTAATTCTATCAATATTTAACAGCAGCAGCAATGTGTGCATCCTGGAATTATTTGGAGCAAACAGTTACATGTGCGGTCCACAACTCCAGCCAGAAGTGGTGAGCACTGCAGGACAGTAACTGCAAAGAAAAAAATCACCCTCTCATCCTCCAAGTCCAAGATAATAACGCAGAAAAGTAACTAGCCAACCGTTAAGACTGTGAATCTGTAATCTCCAGTCTTCAACCTCCATCCCCGGGTGATGAAAATGAGGAAGAGGAACAAAGAGAGGAGTCTAAGATGATCACAGGTCAGCAAAGGTTATGCACACAAAACAATGTTCTGCAGGCTGGGCCCTAATGCCTTTGTAACTTCCATCCATTTAAACCAACTAAGAAAGAGTTTTGACTGTGATACAGTATTCCTAGCTTAAGTACCTGAATGGAATCTAAATTATAGGTGACTCTGAAACTGTCCTCCTAAAGTAAGTGCCTAATTTCCTCTGTACTGCCAAATGGGAGAGGTGCCCTTTAAAGGCCTCCAGAGAGAGGCCCTGTTAAGTCCTCTCGGCTAAGAAACCTTCCCTCTTTGCCTGTCAAGATCCTGACTGCTCTTACAGGCAGTCCTGCAAACTCCATCATGGAGCAACATAAGTCCACAATTATCCAGCGTGTTTCATTCCTTGACATACGCTGCCAATTCAAACTCAACAGCTTCTTTCAATTCATTCAAAGAATCAGGTCCTTTCCCTTCCCGCCATCTGGCTCTAGAAAGCAGTTATCTTTTGAGGGACGCCCCAAACCACCTCAACGAAAGCTCTATTTTTTTCTGCGAAAACAAGCTGCATTTCTCTTCAGCTTTTTACTTTAAGTTGCATCATCCTTTGCTGTTCTATCGCTCGGTAAGTGTTGCCAGCTATGAGCCACTGAGTCATTGATTCAGCAATGGGTCATCTGAGTCCACACCACTGGGCAGGCGGGAGGAAGAAGGCCCAGTCTGCGCACCAGCTGCCAAGCAGTCAGCGCAGCAGAACAGCGTTTCCCCCACATCAGATTACCGACATCATCTGCCTGCACAGGCTGCTCCAGAGGACCTCGCAGCAAACAGTGCCTGCATCTTGCTGAACTTCCTCCTGAGGAGCTCGTCTGAGTAGCAGCAGCCTATCTCTGCTTTCTCTCTGTCCTGTAGACCATCATTAATTGCTGCTTGTATCTAACAGGGCATGGGTGCTTCAGCAGCCAGGAAAGCAGCACACGGAGGACAGGTGACAGAACACACAGGATCCGACTTGAATCTTTACTTGGTCACTAAAGAGTATATAACATGCCATAGAGGGCTTTTCTCTGCTACTATGAAACAAAAGCCCCTGCCTGAAATTGTTGACTGTTGTAATTTGCTATGTCTGAATTCGCTGTGTCTGTAATCCTGTGTTTGAGGTGGCTTCCCTGCAGCTGTGTGGAGGCTGGCAGGGAAGGAAGCCCATCACAGCGCAGAGGACTGCGCTGGGACTTGGATACATCCGATCTCATGGAAGGCCTCCCTGGGAGCCACGAATTACTGACTAGCTGCTTTCTGGTAGCCCTAGGGGAGCACTCGACTGCAGCTAGTTCATTACCCTGCCCCATCTACAGCAGCATCTCTGTCGAGGACAGCATTTGCATCAAAGTCTTGCCTCCACGACGCCACAAGGAAGTGGCAGAGCGAGGGTGAGAGAGAGAGTCTGACTTGGTTGAAAGGTGGTAAAACTGAAAAAGTGATCAGCACAGAACAGATGTGAGGAGAAACGCTGTCATTTATTACTTCCTTCTGTGACATTTATACTTCAACATTTTTCCAGAAACAAAAAGCCTAAGGAAACAAAGTAAAAGTCACGTCCAACCACTTGTGTTTCTCCTGGCATGACACCTTTCTGTGAAAACAGCTTTTCTGAACTCACGCCCAGCAACTTTTATGACCCTGATACATATCTCTCAATCTTGGTTGCCTGTCATTCCACTTAGTGAGAATCTTAGCTTTTATCTCCAAACCCAGCAAGTTTTTAGTCCCATCTCGATCACTGGGACTGGGGGATGTTCAGAAAGGTGACCTGGTGAAGTTTAAAAAAGGCTAAAAAAAGAAGAAAAAGTGAGCAGATTAAAAACATGCAAGCAAATTATTCTGACCTCCTGTTTTGTTTGTATTTTTTAACTGTGGGAGGGAAGCTTTTCCCAGGGACTGCTGGAAGGTGGAAATAGGCGAGCTGCTACTGGGGACTACGCTTCTGCACAGTAAGGATGCATTGTTCAGCTCTGCTCCCAGTCAGAAAGCTGTGCTTCAACAGGTGATGGAGTCCCTAAACTTCCACCACAGGGATTAGGCTGTGGTGGCCCTCCAATGCAAATGCAAAGATGAACTACTCCCGAATTAATCTGTGTAAATGTCACTCAACAGTAACTCAAACTCAGCAGTAAAAGGAACAATTTGACATATACTCTGGCACAGCACTTTGCTGGGACTCCCCAAAGAGCACAAGTGATACTAACACCAAAGGTACACCTTTTCCTATAGTCACGTCGACTTTTTTGGCAGCAGAGAGGGATATGGAAAACTTCAGGGGGGAGAAACATTCCAGAATTAACATCCCAGTACCGGTATTCATGCATATGTTAACTTCTACTACAGGTACTTTGTTCTTTTCAGCGTAGGAGACATGAGAGTTTATTTTTAAACCCATTTTGTTTGGTAAAGGCTAGATTAAGCATTATTTGCACTATTTTACTTAACTGCAAGAATAGTCTCTTACTAGCCCTCCTGCCACCCATGTCCCTCGACTCCAGAAGTGTTCAGAATTAAGGACAACTACAGGCAAGCAAGGTGCTAGGCACAGCCCTAGGTTAGCGATGCCTACATGTGCGATTTGGCTAGGCTATTTTCGCTTTACTTTACAGAAATAAGGCCATTTTACTTGCGTTCCACATGCACACCTATCTATTGGTGGGGGAATATCCCAGGGTGAGATTTCTTGTGTGACACAAGTTTGTGAAATAACAAGCTGAGTCTGCTAATGTTGAGAACGCAGCCTATTCTGAGTTCTTTTTAGCATTTTTTTTTCACATGCCTTTCTTGCAATAGGAGAGTTGCTCTCTGCCTCAGTGCTTACGTCAGCCTAGAGGACCCCTCCCAGCCAGCCTGTGGAATCAGTGTGTAAGCTTCTTGGCACGTGTTTCGTTTCTGTTAGACTTAGAAGCATCAGAAAGAGAACTAAAATCTGCTTTCTCGGAAAATACGTTCTTCCATCAGTCCCCAGAAAACTTTAGCCTTAGCTACGAGATGACTGTCTGGCACTAAAAGAAAAGCAAACCAAAAATTATGTACATTTGGGATTCTGAGCATGTAAACGTTGGTGCAAAAGTCATTTCAGTCTGATTTATGGATACCAAGGCTGTGGTCTAAATGTATAACCCAGATCATTAAAAAAAAGAAAAAAATCTGAAGGAGATAAATGACCTAACACTCCATCCATGAGCTTTGGGAAATACTGAAGTCATAAGGAATGATGACACTTGAGACAATAAATAAAAAGCATTCACTTGAAAGTAAATGTTCAGTGGAAAGACTGCCTCATTCTTTAGAAAAGCAAACATAGCTCAGGCTTGCTAATTCGCATGTCATGAAACCTCACGGTCCTAACTCAAATGCAGAAGCCTCCGGCCTCTATCATTCCTTCACTCAGTGAAGATTTAATAGCAGATTACTTGAGTGAGGTCTCATATTGCTAAAACCAAATGAATGGCTGAAACTGTAAATTGACCGTTCACACTGCGAAGTGCAAACATAAAGGCATGCATACCAAACACTGCCTGTGATGCCTACATTCACTTTGCCACGCACTGTCCTGCCTTCGAAACATAAAACACCAACAAGTGCTGAGCATATTTATAGATCTATAAAACCTGTTGCTTATTCATACATCCGTGATTTACTGTGGGATACCACCGATTGCAGCGGATTTGCTTTCACCTCAAGGTAGAGAACTCCCGCAGTTCTGAGTAAAGAGATGGAAAACACCAGCTCCAGGGGCGACTGGGAGTTTTTTCCCACTTGGAATGGAAACGAAAGTCCTCCGCAACAGACCTGCTCCCTGCCCTGCTTCCACACCGCTGCTTGCTGAAGTTCCAGGGCCCTGCTGCCAAGCTGCCG